>NC_143579.1:124832645-124991594 GCF_048544385.1 Mastigoproctus giganteus | reverse complement strand
TTAAGAACCTCAACTCTTCATTAAAAGTCAATAACAGTCATCAAAATGCTATCGACATGTTCTCCATGCTCCCAACTGCTGCCGGAACCGATTGCAGCCAAACTACAGGATCCTCTTCCCTAGCCTTTCTTCTCTGAGTGGCTACATATACTGGCGCTGTTTGGTTGAGACAAGCCGTGCTCCTCCACAGAGCAAAGTTAGAACACTGAAGACTCCTCGGGTAGTAGAAAGCTGCAACACTGCCTCCTCAGAGCAAATGAAGAGTTCCAGCTCAAGATGAGCAATGAAGTGAAAGATTTAGTCGAAAGTCAGACAGCTGAGAGCCATCAGAAAGACAGGTGTGCTACTCGAAACAGCCAATCAAGAAGACATATCAAATATCTTTTCCAGCAGTTCTCTCTCAACTGCAGATGTCGTCATGGCTCCACATAAGAAAGCCAACCTGTCAATGCTCATATATGATATCTCCAAAGATCTATATTATGATGAAATTCTTGAAGACCTATTCCATGCAGTCCGTTTATCTGTCACTGGTGGACTTTGGTTTCCTGGGGGGGGGGGAGGTTAAGGCACACACACTTCTTCCAGATTCTCCACCAAGTCAAATTCTAGCTTGCATTAACACAGGGTCATCAGTTCTCCCCACACCTTTATAGGAGCATCCTCTTCACTGATAGTGTTTCTTGGCTGTAATGTGCACAGGTTCTATCCGCTCTTTCACGATTGTGACAAAGTGTTTTCTCTGTCTGCGATACTGGTAGACTTCCCAGAATTGCTCTCACAACTCCTCCTCTTGTGGCCACTGTTCATGCTATTGTCCCCATTGTGAAGAGGAGCCTAGTTGTGTTAACTGTAAAAGATGCAGATGACTACACAATCATTTCATTGGGGATGTCTCCTGCCCGTATTACCAAAGGCCCTTAGAACTCATAAAGCTAAGGACCACAGATGTCTAACCTAACTAATGCATCCACATGGTTCTACTCCACCTACATCCACCATTTACTTCTCCATCTACTCCACTACATACCTGTCCACCTGCAACATTCAAGAATGTCATATATTCCAAATACAAATTCTGAGGCTGATGCAGGTCAATGGGCAGAGATCACTGGCTGTTGCAGATGAGATTCGCTAAGGAAAACCTTATTGACATCGTACTGATTCAAGAACCATATGCAGCAAAAACCCAGATGCACCCAGCTTCCAAAGTAACAAGGTTCACAATTCACACCTGAATCATTCAACCAGTCTCTATTGAACCCAAGACATGTATTGCAGTATTGGACTGGGAGCTCGACATCATGGTTGTCCAGGGCCCTGAAACCAACTTGCAATCTATATACAGATTACATATACCCCACAGTCTGTTTATCTGTCATTGTATTGTTCCCCTTCTACTGACATTATGATACGCTTCACTTTTTGGAATTTGCCTTAAATTTTCTTGGCTCAAAATCGCTCCTGATTACAGATATGAAATCACCTTTCTGCTTTAGTTTGAGAGTTGATGGCTGGAGTCAGCTACCAGATTTCATCAGCCGCCAAAATTTGTCAATCCATAACCAAATTAGTCAATACACAATTTACAGTATCTCCACTGATGAGACGAACAACCATCTTAACCAGAGATCTCTGCCCACTGGTCCACAATTGGGTGGTCATCCTCTACTCTCTCAATCTGGATTCATTAAGAAAAGACAGTACAACAATAGCACCAGATTTTGTCTGCTTCTCAATTAAGAACAAACTGGATGGGAACAGCAGTGCGTAGCACACACGCTTCTTGATTAGACTGGAGTTCGAGCCCGTGACCACCAAATACAGAGGATGCGGAAAGGTCAGGGAATGACCACCGCATATCCCTGGAGCAATATGGCCTTGGTTGCTAATGCTCCTAAAAAAACCAAATAACAAATAATAACAACAGACTGGACAGCCTTGGTGCCTCCATCAGCAAGGACTTCCTGACCACGGATCCTTTCCATCTCTCTACCCTCAAAGTTGATAATTTGGTTACCACCCTACAGAATGCCATCGTGAAGGCCTCATACAAGTCAGCCAAAAAGAAAGTCTTTCACTCTATGGTCTGCTCCTGGAGGACACAGGAACTCACCCAACTGAGGAAGTCTGTCCAGTGCCCGTTGCCACTACCAGACACTGAGACTGGCCTACCCCTGAGGTGGCCTGCCTCCGCAGGGATTACATCATCAAAAAAAACCAATACACCAAAATGAGTTAAAAAGAAGAGGGAAACCTGGTTGTCTGTTAAGGAGTCTGGTAGGACCAACCCCTGGGGTCTCGTGTACAAAATTATGCGTGACAAGACCTTCACCCCAGATATTTTTATACGGTCTCTGTACACTCTGGTGAAATGAATAACTGGCAGGACTCTGCTAACCTAATTCTTAACCAGCTTTTTCCAGCAGATGCATTGATGATCATCTTCCAGAACACTCTGAAATATAATCAGCAAATAGAACATACTCTCCAGAAGAAGCTACGGATCCATTCACTACAGATGAGCTGGTTGCAGTCCTCCAATGAATCAACCCCTAAAACATGTCCGGGCCCAGACTTAATAGAATGTGTTTATTAAAAAAAAATTAAATTATCTGTTTATACTCCGGCACGACAACCAAGTCAGTAGAGTTTACAATAAATTGTCAATACAAATATTTACTGTATTTAGTAGTCACGGGCTCGAACCCCGGTCCACTCAAGGAATGCGTGCTATGTGCTCTCACTCCTGACCACTCGGCTACGTCAGGCCTATTCTTTGACTCCATAAACAAAGACCACAGCACCTGTTACTACTATTCAACAAATGCCTGGTTATGGCTGCATTCCAAAGCCTTGGAAATAGAACTTCTGAAATTAATCAAGAAGTCTTACAAAAGTCCAACCAATCCATGATCATTCCCATTGCATTTTTTCCCCCCTGGAATTGCTGGCACCCAACAGTATTGCACTACCTCTGGTGGGTGTGGGATTTTGTGCACATAAGCACATATAGAATAGTAGACCCAGCCCACCTGGTGCCCATTCCCAGGTGTTGGCTGCTCCCTGGTGGTGAAGTGGTCTAGGGTTTCTACACCATCACAGAGAACAAAGCCGACCGGGCTAGCCGAGTGGGTAAAGTACCTGCCCGGCAGCCCAAAGGTCGCGGGTTCGATTCCCGCCTCGGGCTTGGATCAAAGTACTGCAAAAAACCTTGGGAGGTGCAATATGGCCACAGAAGCCGATGCGCCAACAACTACCAAATCAAAAAAAAAAAAAAAAAACAGAGAACAAAGGTGGAGATGGCCTTGGAGTCACCATGATACATGTGTACACACACTTTTTCTGAAATTTTAGAATGGTGTAATAAGTTCAATCAGGTGTTGATTACTTTAAATAAAAACGAAACCATTTTTTGTGTTCTTTTTATTGCACCAGTACGGGAACTTTGTCACACCTCGTAATTTATTTTCTTTATGCTCACAGCATTTAAACCGCCTAGTTAATACATTTCTCAAATCAGAAGAAGAAGCTCTTTCCAAAAAAAGTGGAATTTACATTTGTATAGAATTTGCAAAATATTTTTTTGCAAATTTCATATAAAGTTATGTTATCATTTTTAAATTTATTTATTTGGTTGGTTTCATAATAAAAAGTATCAGAATTTTGTGTGTGTGTGTTGAAATGCAACAAATGTACTGGGGTTTCTCAAACAAGATCATTACAGTTAAAGTGATCAGGTATCCTGATTTTTACATGTTTGTATTGGTAATGATGCTTGGAACCAAGCTTGTGTAGGTACCAGCAAAAATAAATGAATTAATTAAATATCAAAATAAAGTTACCAGTGTCGTCTTCCCTCATTTCATGTAACTTTTCTATCAAATATTCTTCCCATTCCACCATAAATTTAGCTGATTCATTAAAAGTTTCAAATTGTACAAGAACAAGTGGGGGTTTATCCAAACGATCATCACTCTTTGTGATTAAAGGAAACTTTTTGGACATCTCCTCTACAGTTATCCCTTCTCAATTTAAGTTTACACCTACTGTGGCGAATTCTTTGTTTGTCCAATAGATGCTGCACGATTAAAGTATCTATCTTTCTTGGAATAAACTGGATGTACAAGCATTCCTCATACAAATGTAAATCATTCTCCCACATGCTTATCTGAATTCTTGGAATAAACTGGAGATGTACAAGCACTGAATGGGTATTGATGTATAACACCAGTATCTGGAAACCAGTTGGCTGTTTGTACTTGACCTGTACAGTTTTCTGAGTAATTTAATTATTTTTTTTTTTTTAAGGGAAAATTAAGGGAAGTGGGGTTATAACAGAAGATAAGTGAAATAATGCCTGTAGCTTAAGAAATGTGATAAATTTATCAGAATCATAAAAAATAAAACACCATTTATAATTCAACAAAAATTCTAAAAATATAAAATTTTATAATAAAAGTTAAGATATTACTCAGCAGTTTCGTTCAATTTAGGGGTGAGACTGATATGGAATTAAATAGAATTTAAAAAAACAATTGTTAGTTGTTCATCGTTGTTGAGGTTAAGTTTTAATAGCACATAAACTGCTAAGGTCATAATGTGCCTGTTCATGTGATACCGAAGGAAAAAGGATAAGGATTAATTAAAGGTTATTGTACAAATGAATTCATTTCAAGTAACTGAATAATTCAGTCAGGTTGGCACTATTTATGGCTCTGATAAATTCGAAAGAGATTTAACTGTTACAATTTTTTATAACTCAAATTTTTCAATTTGGTCGTAATGGCAGTCTATGAGGATGTGTTTTTTATAGTTAACAGAGAGTGGCACTATATACACTATGGAGGATCTTCCCCACAAGCTGCCACTGTTCCTTCCATTGTTTGTGACTTGCCTGTGCAAGTGATTTATAATCTGGGAATGGGAACTGTGCTTGTATATAATTCTGGCTGGCTGGTTAGTAGTCTTATCTGCATTTTCATTTATGGGAATTAAAGTGTGCCTTAGAATCCAGTATAATTTTACTAATTTACAAGATGCATCATTTTAAATCAACCAAGATGATTTATTTCACAACAGAATGAGAGGGTGAAGACCTGCATTTCAGGGCAGCTAATGCACTTGAGGGAGTTAGTGAAGATTATGATCTGGGTTGTTGGAAAAATATTGATATTGTTAAGGCTAATTTAATTGCCTACAATTCAGCAATGAATACTGCATTCAGCTGGGAATGATATAGATAAGTTAAGAGGAAAGACTGCTGTTGTGTCAGTTTTAGATCCATCAATATATATCTGCATGCTATAGCAAATCATTCTGTTTGCCATAGAATAATTTTCCCATTTACAAAAGTAATTTCACAAGATGGTGGATATAGAGCCTATGGAGGATTTGGTTTAGAAGTCTCCAGGAGCATGTTGTTCAGATGTATGTTTCAAGGGCTCACTTTCTAGCGGATTATATATAGAGGAACCATAGTCCACTTGAGATCTGATGAGTGCATTACTAGTGAAGTATTGAGTATTGGTCACACTTCGTGGCATGTTTTGTTTTCACAATGTTTAAATTCTGCTTTTCTTTTTTGAGATGTTAAAGTAGGAACATTATGGGATTGCATTTAGGGTACTGTTGATCTGATGTTTTATGTTTGAGTCTGTTATTTCACCCACTTAGCAAATGACATTTGGGGGGGGAGTTGTCTTGGTCTGTTCTGCCATTTGGTGTTTTTAGATAACAGATACATAGCTACACTTTGTCATGTCTATTGAGGAGTTGTTTTCTTGCTTCCTAGTATTGTAATTTTATATTCTGTTTTGTAATTTTGGAGGTTTTTTTTCCCTAACTTTCATAAGTCACAGGCATTTGAATATACTGGGTGTTTCCAATTTGTGCAATATGGCAGTTGAATAATTACTTGCAGTTAGGACATACTGTATCTTCCCTGCATGTTGCTTGTGAGTAGCCAAATTTTTGCCACTTAAAACATCATATGGAGTTTCATGTATATACATGGTCTAATATGGCACATGAGATAACCTGCTTTTACTGGTTTGTTGGTAGGGTTGGTGTACTGAAGGTAAGAGTATGTTGCAGGTAAGATACATGTTCATCTTTTTTGGTCAAAATTCTCGTCACATGTATAACTTCCCCCTGCATGTGAGTGGTCAAGTTATTGGCACTTATAACATCATATGAGGGATTGGTATATAAATTCTAATACAGCACATGAGATACCCTACTCTTACGATTGTTGGTAGAATTGGCATATTGAAGGTAAGTATAATATTGCAAGTAGGTACAAGTTCTCCACTTTTTTAATCAAAATTCTATTTGCATATACGACTTTCTGTTCTTTTCTCCAATATGTTTAGTAAGTCTGTCTGTTTTAACTCCCTTAGAGGTGTTTATTTTGGCATGAGGAGTAATTTTGATGGGAATGCCATGAAAAGTTGATAATATAAGCTGAGCATCAGCATGCTTTTGTGTCAATGTCTCTAGAGGGTTCTCCAGATCAAAGTCTCTTTATGCTCTTTGTGAACCAGCGTAATTTACTAGACATTTCTTATTCAGAAATGTCTAGTAAAACTAGACATTTGATGACATTAGACAACTAGAACTGATGCATGGTTTTTGTATCATGATATAATCAAGCACATGAGCTTCACTAGTGGAAAGTTTAAGGTCCATTTTGACTCCTTTTAATCCTGGAGATTAGTTCTGCCCAGGTTTCTCCTCCAGTGCTCAGTGTGACTACTTGAAGATTAGTAAGGGTTAGTGGTTAATTATGAAAAATATAAAGAAAGGTAGCTTTCCTCTCCTTTTCTCTTCAAATACTCTTGGGAAGGAGAGCTGCTGTCAAATGAGATTTACTAAATATAAGCACTTAGGAAACAAAATTCAAAGTGAAAGGTGACTAAGATAGATACATGCTTGTGCCACACATAACCAGGTGTAAGGTTTGTTTTGGAGTTTTTAGAAAAACTAAGCAGTAAAGTTTGGACTTAAAAAAGAAAGAAAAGCAGCACTATTGTTATCCTCGCATCAAGTTCCAGAAAGCATGTAGATTGGTTCCTGGTTTTGACCCTTCCTCGTTCATTTTTTCATTATAGCTATTAAGGCAAGGATGCCTTTAATTGAAGGTGTACTTCATTCAGTTACAAAATATACCTTATTATAAAGTGAAAAGTTTAGTTTTGTGCTATTGCATTAGTTCTCTTTTATTTGAGATTTTGTTTTAACTAGCAATCAAGAAATTTAAAAGATGTTAATTTTTAAAAATTTTTAATTACTCCATTAGCATCCCAATTTTGCATTTTTGAAATCTTTCTCTTAAGACACATGTTATATGAAATGTCCCTGCTCTGAACTGCAAATTATAGGGATAATTTAGATGTGCTTTTTTTTCATGTCTGCAGGAAGAGTTTATTAAATATAAAGGGTACTAGGAAAGTTTTGCAATACAGCTTTGTTTATTTAATTTTTTCAAAGTAATTTCCTCTACATTCAATACACCTCTCCATCCTCCGAAACCAATCTTTAAACCAGTTCTGCCAAGTTTCACTAGGGAGTAAAGCACACTCGTTGTCCCAAGCCCGTAGAAGGTCCTCATCACTGGAAAACCGCCTCCCTTTTAGCTTCATTTTCACATGCGGGAACAGTGCAAAGTCGCAGGGAGCAAGGTCTGGACTGTAGGGAGGGTGCTCGAGAAGTTTCAGTCCTGTCGTGGTCAAATATTCGGTGCAGGCTTTGGCGCGGTGAGCTGGAGCATTATCGCGATGGAGGTACCAGGTGTCCATTCTTGACTTTGGCCGCAGGTTCTTCATAGATCCAATGACTTTAGGCAGGCATTGTTCAGTATACCACTTATCTGTGACTGTCTTCTGCGTGTCCAAAACGACACCTTCCACAATTCCACTCGATTTGAAAAATACAGCTATCATTTTCTTCTTTACAGATCGGGATTTTCTGACAATTACGGGTGTGTCGTCATCATCAAAGACCCAAACTTTGTTTTGAGCCTTGGTCAGCAGATCGTAATAGTACAGCCAAGTCTCGTCACCTGTCACGATGTTGTTCACATGCCGAGATTGTCCCTTATCAAACTTTTTTAACATCTCCCGGCACCAAGTCACATGTCGTGTCATCTGCTCTTCAGTCAGTTGATGCAGCACCCAGAGAGAACAAAGTTTCTTCACGTGCAAATGGTCTTGCAGAATCGAACGAATTGCTGGTGCATTTAGGCCCAAAGTATCCTCTATCTGTTGGTAGGTCACTCGCCTGTTTTCATCAAGCATTTTCCTCACAGCAGTAACGTTTTCCTCCATAACTGACGTTCGTGGCCTTCCCGGCCTCTCAGAATCCTCCAGAGTGAAATTTCCCCTTTGGAATTCTCTATACCACCTGAATATCGTTGTACGATGTGGACAATCATCATCTAGTGCAAGAGTCATTTCTTCTAAGCACTGGTCTATGGTTAAACCACGCACGAAATTATACCGCAAAACTGTCCTTATCTCATTTCGTGACCACGATGCCATCGCAAGCACTTTACACTCTCACTACTAATGAATAACTGAGCCCATCGACTTGGCGCGGCGGCTACTATGCACATATGAACATGTCTCAACATGCAGCAACAAGCAGCTTCCTGTGATTCATTTTTGCGTCATATTGCAAAACTTTCCTAGTACCCTTTGTAATGTTCAGAATTATATTATATACACTCAGTGATCAGTGAATTATGACCATCCCATTGGTAATGGACTATGCCGCATAGTTTTCAGTATAAAAAGCTGAACAACTTCATACACTAGAGCAGTGGTAATTTGCATCTGATTGTGCAAGTCAAAGTAATAAAATAGCAGTTATGGGACGTAGTAAAGATATCACTGAATTTCAAAAGGGAATGATTGTGATGTGGAACTTGTCTGTCGGTGCTTCCATATGGAAGATGGCATGTCTTGTCAGGTGCTCACAGCCCACTGTGGTTAAGATGTACAAAGAATGATGTTGAACAGATCAAACCACCTCCCACCAACAGAAATGTAAAGAATCATGTAAGGTGGATGTTTGTAGTGAGTGAAGGGTGCAGCACATTGTACAGGCTCAATGGCAGGTCACTGCGCAACAGTTAACATTGCAATACAATATGGGAATGCAAGATCAATATCCCAAATGATGACATGTTGCTCAGTCAATCCATCATGCATGGTGCCTGCTATCCAAACAGGTGGTAGTAGTTGCTTAATGTGGAGCATTTTTCTGGAAAGAACTAAGAAGCCCTGGTGTGTATGGACCAACATTTCATTGGTTAAGTTTACTAGAAGCCATGTACACCCTGCTGTGTTGTATTTTCTCCCAGACAGAAATGGGATCTTCCAAGGGGATATGTGCTGTCATTGGCTCTGCACTGTGCATGATTGGTTCAAGGAACACAATGAAAATATCACCTGTGTTGATTGGCCCCCAGATTTGCCTGACCTTAATCCAATTGAACACCTGTAGGATGCTTTGGAATGGGAAATGAAGCAAGGCATATCAACTTGCAACAGTCATCAGTCTGACACTGTAAAGTCTGCAGATCCCTATGGATATCCCACACATCTAGTGGAGTCAGTGCCTAAGTGAATAGTCACTGTTATCCATGCAAACAATGGTCCAATATTGTATTAGGTAGGTGGTCATAATTCAATCATCACCATGTGTGTATTTTTATGGTTGGATATTAAGTGAACCATTTTAATTATTATTATTATTTTTTTTTTCTGTTTGCAAAATAACTAATAGATTCTTCAAATGGACTGATCTCTGGGGTGGTGAATGTTCTGATTCATAATAACTGCAATGTAATACACATTGATAGAGGCAATTACCTTTGAAAGCTACAGTTGTTTTTATCGCTTTTATTCCCTATAGTGTAATTGCTATTCTTTATACAGTATTTTATTATTTTACTGCTTTTATTGTACAATCAGTGTATTTCATTTTATCATTTTAATTTGATCCAGTCTATTATTATTTCTATTTCAGTTATACGGTTGGTGTATTACATTGCAGTTATTATGAAACTAATAGAGATTTTTGGAATTTTAAATGGGGAAATGAAAGAAAACACTTGTGTTATAGCTCTTGTGAGTTTCAGCTGCGTGTACAGAGTAGATGAATAACAGATGAAACGGTTGAAATTTGATCTGGGTTAGCTTGTCCCAAAATTATTGTTCTGCATCATTTATCATAAGATCCTTTAAACCTTCACTCACCATTGTTGGGTTGTAGTACTAATTCCATCCCAGGACAAAAAAATATGCATTTCATTAAAAAAAAAAAAAAAAAAATTCTGATCTAGATATAATCTTCAGTACTTTTCAAGGGTTTCTAAAGAATAGGTTAACGGCAATAAATTCTGCTTAGGTTCAAAGACAATGGATAGAGCTATAATAATAATAATAATAATAAAAAATTGGTTATGCGTCCTGCAGTTTAACAAATTGTTTGTAGTTGTGATGATTCCTGCACAAACCAAAGAGAAAGAGAGAAAAATATTAACCGCTAATGCAAATTTGCACTGTAAACCATTTTTAAGAGAAAGGAAAATTGACCCCAATTAGAACATTAGAAAATTTCATGTTGACACTGACAAAAATGTTTTGTGCATGCAGCTGCTCCAACTTGTCCATAATAATGATTTTTCATGCAGAATAATTTCTTTTGGTAGTGCCCAGCTTATTGAACAAGTGAAAGAACAGCTTCATCATCTGCATTGTTGAATTCCTTTCTTTCATTTTTGACTTCAACAGAACTGAAGTATGAAATTTTGTGTGAAATCAGCTTTTTCTGAAATTTATTTATGCATGTTTAAAGATTATAATTTTTCTCTCCTCTCTGAATGCAATATCAAATTGGATTTATTGAGAAAATGTTTATGTATTTAAAAATTGTGTAGAATGTCCTTAACATACTGTATCTGTTTAATAAAATTTATCAGTAATTTTCTACTTTAAAAAAGTGAAGTAATTTTACACATGGACTATCAATTCCTTTAAATTATTTTTGCAGCCAGCGAGATTTAAACTGATAAATAATGCAACGATCTTAATTCTCACAGCAGAACAGACATCTCACAACAAGTTCCTCTGATGCTACACTGCAGTGACAGCCTATCAGGACTGACTGGCATCTCACCAGATAGTAGGTTGTCTAGTGACAGCATGAAGACAAAACAGTTGTAAAGAAGTTGATTGATATTAGCTGTATATTACAACTCATATCAAACTACTTTCAACAGATAGCTAAAGTTATCTGTTGAAAGTAGTGCAATACTAGGACAACTCATTAAAAAGGCAGGCTCTGTAAGAATTGACTATTGCAAAACAGATGTAAATAAGTTCAGTTATCAGTGCGTAATATTCATTGAATGTGTATTTCCAAAACTGTTCAACGACTAGATATACCTGTTATTGTTGTTTGTTATTTGGTTTTTAGGAGCATTAGGAACTAAGGCCATATTGCTCCGGGATATGCGGTGGTCATTCCCTGACCTTTCCGCATCCTCCGTATTTGGTGGTGACGGGCTCGAACCCCGGTCTAATCAAGAAGCGTGTGCTATGCACTGCTGCTCCTTCCCACCTGGCTACGGAGGCGCCTCTAGATATACCTCTGTAACATCTAGAAAATTTTAAAATATAGCACCCTCTCAATCCCCAAGGTGTACTAGATTTTAAAGAATTTACTGTAATTCACATATGAAATGCTTATTAGTATTGTAGAGGTAAAATGTTGTTTTTTGACCGATTAATTATATTTTAAAATATGAGGGCTGTTCAGAAAAGTAATAAGGCCATCAACAGAATTAGTTATTTTAGAGGAAGAGTGAAATTGAAATAGTAAATAATATGTACTGGTAGCATTGGGCTGTCTTGTGATTAAGTGCCGCCTATTGTTGTATCAGTTGTAAGTGCAGATGTGTTGAATTCTAAATACATGTAACTGTGAGACAAGGTTTGCACAAAGTTAGGTTTTGCAAGAGAGAGAGAGAGAGAGAACGAACATGATACAAAAAGCATGAAGTCTGAATAGAGTGAGACAGGACAGAAGCAAACTGTGTTAGTCAACTCACACTTCAGGTGGCGTGAGTTGACTCAGTGAGACACAGTCACACAGAAAATGCTTCCTTGAAACTTTCTCTGCATATGAAGGTTGCTGTTTACTGGCTTCACTACTTTCCCTGCCTCCTGATGAATATATATTCAGTTCTGCCTTAAGTCTGCCAATGCAATTTTGCAGAGACATTATGAGGGATTATATGCCACTCCATACAATCAAATCCCTATAGTCCCAGCATACCAGAGCTGTTATTGATCATACCTGTCTAAAAGCTGACGAAGAAAATGTGGACATAATTTCTCTTCCAAGAACCCCACACACATTTGAAGCAGGTGAGGAGGTACCCCTCACTTATTTGTTCAGTCTGATGAACTCCCTGAGCTGCCACTGCAGTTCACAATTCCAACTTTACAGTAACTCACATTACCTTGCTCTGCTCTACTTGGGCTGTCTGCACTTACATAATTGGCCCCCCACAGGAGCCTTCCATCTGATCTCTATGTATTGTAGACCAGGAGTGGACATCATCCAAGGCCATCAAATATCTGTAACTAGTTCTGAAAATGCTCTGTAATGCAAAGATCATCCTCAGATCTGATATAAACTGAAGATTCCCCTCCTGGTTCGGCATCATCGATGAACACATGGATTCCTCAATGGGTAGCACCTGGAAAATTTTATTTACTTCACTGTTTAATATTCTGAATCAACTATCCACCTTCAGCAATACCTAGTTTGAGACCACTATTGATCTGTGCATACTGGACTGATCACTGGGTTACATGTCAATGAGGAGGGTTACACGTTTGGATCACAGAGCCATCACCTTCAGCTTGTCAAGAACACTGGCTTCAACAACCCCCCCCCCCCCATTTATCTAAAGGAACAAAAATATGCCATCACAAAAGTCAACTGGGATCTGTTTTCCTCCACCTTCCTGACTTTGACTCAATATAACTGGAAGAACAAGATCAGAACCAGCACCAGAAAAGTTACCCAAACAATCCTGAATACTTGTAACATATCTGGCAGGAAGAAAAATCCTTGTTGTAGTGCTGAGCTACACCTATCTCACTGCTCCCCATGCTACAAGAAGGTAATTTCAAGCCCGCTCCACCTGGCCACAAGCTGAAGTCAGTGCTTTATGCAACCAGTATTTCAGAGTAGAGAATGATTATACCTCCACAATCTGAAGGTGAAAGAAAGATTCTTGGGAAAGGCTAGTCTCTACCTCTGGAAATACTGACCCATGGGAGCTGGGGTAATAGTTCAATTGAACTATTACTCCACAGGGAACCATGACTACTACCTGGAAAAAATCCATTGAAAACATCCTGTATATGCTCTCCAGTCAGGCACCTGCACTGGACACTGTCTGGTGCAAGTGCCTCACAGATCTGTATATAGAATGAGCACTATGATAATCAGGTAAACCAGCGAACTACTTACTGTAGATGAATTAAATCAAGTCCTCCACAGAATGAAGGACAAGAAATGTCCAGGTCCTAACCTTGTATGGCACAGATAAATCCTCATTTCCTTCTGAATCTTGACAACCACTGCCTTGCCTCGGGTATCTTTTCTGCTGAATGGAAGCTTGCCAACATCCACTTGCTACTGAAAACCACCAAACCAGCTGCGATCCTACTGTCTAGTTGCACTCCTCCTAGTACTGAGCAAGCTCTTCAAGCATCTACTCAACTGGCTCTTGCTATGCTACAACGAAGCTGGCTTGCAGTATGATTTCCAGCCAGGCTGTTCAACTAAAAATTCCCTACCAAAAGTATTTTCTTGTAATCGATTTTGCTGGGGCTTTCAATATACTCTGTTAGCTCAGTATTCTATGTCAACTCCGACAGGCTCAGATCCCCTAAAATTGCATCCAGGACTACCTGTCAAACAGGAAAGCAATGACCTTATCAACCTCTCAATCTCTCTCTCTCTCTCTCGTCCAATCCACAGGGCTCCATCCTTGGCCCATTCCTATGGCAATTACACCTAGCACCCTTTCTGCATGTCTTCCCCGCTTCCTGGAGGTTTCCCTTCCTCCTTTTGCTTGGTGGAGCAAATGCTCCACTACACCCCCCTACTCTCACTCCCCCAATTTTGTATCCAGTGGAGACCAGCCAAAGAATAACAGGCAGCCTGGCTTACCTTCTAGTAGTATGTATGGGCAATGTGGCCAAAAGTCAGGACACAACAACCAAATCCAACATAATATTTTACACACAACACTTTTCTGGCTTTTACAGAGTACTGTATTTCTTCACTTATGGCACAGATGTGGGATCCCCTTCCCCTAACATGATGTACCACTGGAGAGACACCTTAAGGGTTCCAGAAAACTGCTAATTGGGGTGGAGGAACAAGGGTTATAACACACTCATTTATTTGATGATATAGGTCAAAGTAATGTGCGTGCGCGTGCACACACACACACACACACACACACCTGAAGAGTTCTTGTTTGTTGCCATAACAGCTGATATTAGTAAGGTGTGTTCTTGAGGGCAACAATGTTTCAAATGAATGGGAAGCTAAACCTAGAGAAACAAGCTTAAATAAACTTTTAAGGAGTGGTAAACTAAACAAGAATGCTTAGTATTGACTGTATCTACAGTTAATGTCAGGAATGTTATTAATAAAATGAATGAATCGAAACTCCTGGTTAGGACAATTAATGCTAATATAATGGGGCTAATGGAAGTTGGAGATGTTAAGTTTCATGATGCTTTCTTATCAAAAGCAGCCTGAACACAAAAAGGGCTTTTGGCCAGAAGATTGTTAAGCGTATGACAAGATCTCTACATGCAAATAGATTGGATAAGTTAGTTTGAATATCTTATTTTGGGCGATTTCAATTTGCCCCTAATTGATTGGAATAAATTGGAAGCTCAACATGGGGAACAAAATTTTTAAATAAACTACATGATTAATTATTTGTACCAGCACATTAGAGAAAATACCAGAGGTAAGAATATTATTGATGTCATTATTACTCATAAATCAGATATCACGAAGCTCATAGTACAGGAACCATTGGCACGTAGTGATCACAGAGTCTTTAGTTGAATGATGGAGATGTTGCCATAGTTAAAGGTAAAGACACTGGTATTAATTTTAATTTCAGAAAAGAGAATTATGAAAGTTTAACACGTTCACTGCCTTTATGCATAAAAGCATTAAAAGGCACTAGAAGTGATATGCAAATCAATAAATGAGTGCTGTAAAAGTAAAACTAAACAAGTTTTAATGGTAGAATTTTTCTCAGCCTGGTCTGTGCTTGTTAACAGGAGAGACTGCTTCTAGAGGGATGGGATACACTTAAATAGAAAGGGTGCAAGAATATTTGCTGATATTATCGAGGCAGAGTTATGTGGGTTCGAAAACTGCTAGCTTGGGGGGATACACGACTAATAGTTTAACAGCTGGCAGAGGGTGAAAGTGATTCTTGCACTGCTTCTAGCCTGGAAAGCAAGGCAATGGGGAGTTCCAGGACTGCTGGGAGTCATAGTGGAACAAGTAAATACATGGGCTATGTTAGGGTAACTAAGAGTAGAAACAGGTGCATGTATACTTGCATGTACACCAATGCTAGGAGTATAGTTAATAAATTTGATGAGCCTGAAGTGCTAGCCAAGACATCAAAGGCAGATATTGTTCGGATATCATAGGCGTGTCACACAGACATAAGCAGTGCAGAATTGGAATTTGGGGAGTACAATGTGTACAGAAAGAATAGACAGGACAGGAAGGGAGGAGGGATTATGCTGTTAGTTAAGAAACACAAAATCTAAGGAAGTGCATCCAATTGATGGACAATGTAATGTTGAGTCTGTTTGGTGTGACATAAGCACTGCGAAAGGAAAAACGAGAGGAGGTGTATTATAGGCCTAATGAATCTGATGATTAATAATGAGCAATTGTGCAGAGAAATAGTGGGCCAGTAAATCAAAATGTTTTATAATGGGAGATTTTAACTTTCCAGATATTGATTGGAACTTGTGCGTTGGTCACTCCATATTAGCAAGGCTTTTGTGGATTTATTGGATGATTGTTTTCTACAGCAGCATGTTTGGGAGGCAACTAGAGGAAGTAATACTCTTGATATGATTATCAGTAGTGATTCTTCAGGCATTACGAATCTGCAGATAAAGGAACCACTAGATGGCAGTGATCACAGTGTGCTGAAGTGGGATTTACTCAAAGAGGTAACTACCATCAAGAGTAAAGAGAAGGGTTTTTGCTTTTGTAAAGGTATCTACGGTGGTCTGAGACAGTATTTAAATTCTATACGGTGGGACCAACTGGAGATTTAACCAACAGCAAATTCATAATGGGAAGCATTCAAAGAATTAATCTTTGACGTTACTAGGTTTTTCGTATCAACTAAGAAATATTGTTCATGATTTAGGCCTAAATGGATGTCAAATGAACTAATTAGACATGTGTCAGAGAAGAAAAATGCATGGGATATATATAAAATAACAGGCGACACAGAAGCCTACAATAGATATAAGCTGGTCTGTAATCAAGTCACAAAGCAGGTTAGGCAGGAAAGGCAGATTAATTGGGAAAGGATGCAAAGAGTTCTTTACTTATGTAAATTCTAGAAGGAAGGGGACGAATCAGATTGGTCCACTTGATATCCATGGTTCAACTGTTGATGATCCTGCTCACGTAGCTAACAAACTAAATGAATAATTTTGCATCTACATTCGCACATGAGGAGTTATTCAGGAAGGGGAATGCCAGAGGTGTATTAAACTCTGGAAGTAAGCTAGTCCTTGAGGTTGTCACAGACATTCTCTCAGATATGCCAGACAAGCTGTACTTGCTACCTGGGAGTCTAAAACGCTGATGGAACTGATATTCTGGTGACACTGAAGTCAAGTGGACCCAATTTCGGCGAATTACGGACAGCCAAATCCTCTGCTTGCACCTTCATGATGGTGAGAATATCAGTAATCCTGGGTATAACCTCCATGCACAAGTACATAGTGGGTGACCACCCAAGTGTGAACCAACGTAAACAGGGGTCGAGGTGTGGCGCCCACACCATATGGAGGAATGCCACCCCTCTGTGTTACCAGGCAGTACTAAGTGGTAGATGACTCTCATCAACCGGTGCAATACCACGACTTTGATTATTGGAGGCTTGAATCCATGTGGTGGAATCCATGTTTAGTCTCTAGAGCTAAGTTCCGGTCAACCCTTCCCTACCTCTTCCATCAGGCAGTATGATTGATGACTTTTGAGGTTATGATGAACATTGTGGCGAGATCCAATATTCCTTACATTTCGAGGGTACAGCTCTAAAACGGTGTTCGCAGGCCGGCCACTAGTTAGTACACTGGACCAAACCTATTGGTAACTCTCTAGGAGGCTTCCGGATCAGCTAGTGTATAATCTTGCTACCTCTACTCTGGCAGATAGTGACTGGAGGGAGTCCGAGTAGTGTGTATGCGGGGAACATTGTCGAGGCCACGTTATGTCAAGGATCTGGGTATATACTTACCATGTGTACGCCATATCCAAAAATTTCATTACTTCATACAGCATGTCCCACCCACTTTTTTCTTACTGTTGAATTGTCAAACTAATAGAGCAAGCTTATCTGCGAAAAGATCTAAACCTGAAAATACTTCCTAATCCATTTCACAAATATATGTGGTCTCAATTCTAATCTCATCAATGTCCATTTCCACTTGCAGTCTGCCAAACCCCATGTACTTTTTCTGACAGAATCTCAGTTATCAGTTGATTCAACTACTGCTCATCTCAGATGACCAAATTATTCGCTGTATGATTCCTTTCCCCTCAAAGGTGGTACTTGTGCATATATCCGTTCTGATATTCCCTGTAAGAGACTTGGCAATTTGGAATCTCCTCTTTGATCTTCTCTGGCTTAAAATCTCTTTACCTCATTGTGTCAAATTCATCTGTTGTCTCTACCATTCTCCAAACTCCACTAATCACTTGGAGCTCTTTGACTTCTTCTCTTTGTAACTTGACTTTCTCCAGTCCAACTTTCCTAACAGTGAGGTAATTTTCCTTGGTGATTTTAATGTTCACAACTCCAGCTGGTTTCCGTTTTCTAGTCACACCGACCCACCTGATCGAGATGCTAAGGCTTTTGCAATTACTAATGACCTTGCACAGATTGTTCATTTACCTACAAGAATACCGGACAATCCTAATCGTACAGCCAATACGCTTGATTTTTTTCTCACAAACAACCCTTCTAAGTACACGGTCAAAGTGAGAGGTCCTTTAGGCACTTCCGGATCACAACTTGGTGATCGTCTCTTCTCCAATGGAGCCTTTATCTCATGGCTATTCCCAACCTCTTGTTGTTTGGCATTACACGAATGCAAAATGGGATGACCTGCGAGATTTCTTTTCTTCTTTTCCTTGGTCGGATTACTGTTTCAAAACTTTTGATGTCAATGTTTGCTCAGATCGTGTCAGTGAAATTATTCTTGCAGGAATGGAATCCTTTATCTCACACTCCACTTTAAAATCTCGTCCTTTATCTAAACCTTGATTTTCCAATAAATGTGCTAAAGCTGTTCAAGAGAAGAACGTTCCATATTGTAATTGGCTTGTTTCTAATTCTTCCATTTCATTTTCTGCCTACACCAAAGCTCGCAACAGTTGTAATCAGTCCAAACTAGAGTTTGAACAGACTAAGAGTAGAAAACTTGCTTCTTGCCCTAATGGTAGCTGAGCATTCTGGTCTCTTGCCAAAGCTATTGGCCACAACTTTTGCCCATCTCTGCTCCCACCTCTGTCCAAACCAGATGGTTCTGTTGTCACTTCAGCCAAGGATAAAGCTGACCTGCTAGCATCCCATTTTTTTTCCAACTCATGTATTAATGATCTTGGTAAAACACCTCCCACCATTCCCGAAACACTCCATTCAATGCCTCCTGTGGTCTTCCGTCAAAAGGATGTGAGAAGGATTTTGATGCAAAGAAGGCTCCAAGTTCCGATGGTATTTCTCCACTTGTTCTCAAAACCTGTGCTCCTGAACTTACTCCTATTCTTTGTCGCCTTTTTTCACTTTCTTATTCCAAGTGTTTTTCCTTCTGCTTGGAAATTTGCTCATACCCCGCCAGTTTCTAAAAAGGGGTGACAAATTCCTCCCATCCAATTACCGTCCCATTGCATTTACTTCTACTCTTTCTAAAGTAATGGAGAAATCAATTAACCGCCAACTCTTAAACTATCTTGAAACCTTCCGTCTGATCAACGAACGCCAGTATGGATTCAGTCAGTGTCGATCCACTGGTGATATTCTGGCTTTTGTTACCCATTTATGGCCTAATTCAATGGAAAGGTTTGGTGAAACACAAGTAGTTGCTCTTGACATCTCAAAGACTTTCGATCGTGTTTGGCATAAACGTCTTCTAAACAAGCTTCTATCTTATGGTTTGCCAACTGTTTTTAGTAAATGGTTATCCAGTTTTCTCTCTGATCGCTCACTGAGGTGATCGTAGATGGCTCTCTGTCTTCTAAATTCTCCACTAATGCCGGTGTCCCCCAAGGTTCAGTTCTTTCCCCCACTCTTTTCCTCTTGTATATTAATGACCTTCTTCCATTGACTGTAAATCCTATCCATAGTTTTGCCGACGATAGGACATTGCATTCCACTTTACATTTTGAGAAACCTTGCCCTGTTCAATCAGCTTCAACTTCTCGAAAATCTACTAAAATTAAAATTAAAATTACAGTTGCTCAGAGCGAAACGGATACAAAATATAGATTGTAACAGGTTTAATAGGAAATATACATATATTGGATAGATAGATATAGGAAATATACATATATTGGATAGATACATAAAGCTTTCGGTTATCTAGTTAACCTCTTCAGTTGATATGAAATGACAGAATGGAGGCGTGTACTGCCAATCTGGTATGTGAAGTGCGTGGCTAATGTTTGAGGTTGAAGCCTGTGGGTGTGATGCATGTGGACATGGCCAGCGCTTGTCAATGGACAGGATCGTTGCTTCGGTGATAGGCTTGACTTGACAACCACTGTTCCTGTTCACTGAGGTATTGGAGCATTTGATGTTTAACGATTCCAACCAGGCTGGCCGCAGATAATGGCGGGACTTATCCACAATCACGACATCACTGTGTGGGTCAATGTCGTGGTGGGTTGCCCGGATGTGCTCGGCAATAGCTGTGTGCTCCACATCCGCTAAGCAGATTGCTCTTTTGTGTTCGGAAAGGCATTTTTCAAGCCGTCTCCCAGTTTCCCTGAAGTAGCAGCTAGTGCAGTCACGGCAAGAGATGCGGTAGACCAATTCGCTTTGTAGTAGGGTGAGGACAGGTGTTTTCACTCTGGAGACAAGGGATCGTAACTTCCTGCTCGGGAGTTGCACGCACTTTATCCAATGTGATTTTAAGATTCTACAGACCTGTTGTGATAGGTTTGGGTAGTATGGGATAAAGGCGCTCGTGGTTGAGTCACCATCTTGGATGTTTCTGTTGGTCGCTACGTGGTCGCGTGCCTGTAGGTCACACCTGTCAAGGGTATTGATGGGATAGCCACACCTCGTAAGGTCTGCCTTGACTTTAGCGATTTCTGTGCGCCTCATTTACAGAGCTAGAGTGTCCAGGCGCGAATTAGTAAGGTTCATGCAGTGGCAAGAAGATGGCTACGCACGTGTGCTGACCGGAAGTTGGTGAATTGGCCAGCACACATAGGTTTACGATGGACCGTTGTCTTCAAGCATGTGCCCTCGCGCCGGACAAGGGTGTCTAAGTATGGTATGGTATTGTTCGACTCTAGCTTGATCGTGAATTTTATGAAAGGTGACAGACAGTTGAGGTGGGCTAAGATTCGGTCACCTGAATTTCTGGGGATAACTACGAACACATCGTCCACATACCGACACCGAAAGGCAATGGGATCTGGTACGTCTGTAAATGCACGACCCTCTTAACTCCTCCATCGCAATGTTTGCTGTAACCGAACTAACTGGGGAACCCATGGCTGTGACATGTACCTGCTGGTAAATGGAGTCGTTAAACATGATTGCACCGCCTGTTAAGCACAGTCTGAGGGCGGTGGAGATATCGTCTGGTGTTAGTTTGGTTCTGCTGCCAAGGGTTTCATCACTATCTAAGAGTTGTTTTGCACATATGATGGTAAGTTCTACAGAGATGGAGGTAAAAAGTGAAACTACATCAAATGATGCCATAACCTGATCTTGTGAGATGGATATGGTACGGGTCCTTTCTATGAACTCACTACTGTTGGAGATGGTGTTGGTGGTCTTGCCTACTAGTGGAGAAAGGAGCCTCGAGACAAACTTAGATAATTCGTAACTCGGTGAGCAGGGTCTCAGGTCTTAGTGGTGTGCCTTCTTTGTGTACTTTACAGGTGCGACCTACAGGCATGCGACCATGTAGCGACCAACAGAAACATCCAAGGTGGTGACTCAACCACGAGCGCCTTTATCCCATACTACCCAAACCTATCACAACAGGTCTGTAGAATTTTAAAATCACATGGGATAAAGTGCGTGCAACTACCAGGCAGGAAGTTGCGATCCCTCGTATCCAGAGTGAAAACACCTTTCCCCACCCTACTACAAAGCGGATTGGTCTACCGCATCTCTTGCCGTGACTGCACTAGCTGCTACTTCGGGGAAACTGGGAGACGGCTCGAAAAACGCCTTTCCGAACACAAAAGAGCGATCCGCTTAGCGGATGTGGAGCACTCAGCTATTGCCAAGCACATCTGGGCAACCCACCACAACATTTACCCACACCGCGATGTCGTGATTGTGGATAAGTCCCGCCATTATCTGCGCCGTGCCTGGTTGGAATCGTTAAACATCAAATGCCTCAGTGAACAGGAACAGTGGTTGTCAAGTCCACCCTATCACCGGAGCAACGATCCTGTCCATTGACAAGCACTGGCCACCTCCACATGCATCACACCCACAGGCTTCAACCTCAAACAATTAGCCATGCGCTTCACGTACCAGATTGGCAGTACACGCCTCCATTCTAACTGTCATTTCATATCAACTGAAGAAGGTTAACTAGATAACCGAAAGCTTTATGTATATTTCCTATTAAACCTGTTACAATCTATATTTTGTAACCGTTTTGCTCTGAGCAACTGTAATTTAATTTTAATTTTAGTAGTAATGAATCCGGAGCACATAGGCCTCTTTAATCATATTCTCGAAAATCTGCTACCAATTCCTTATATGCCGATCTTCAGGTAATTCTCCAGTGGGGCAAAGACAACTTAGTTCATTTCAACCCTTCTAAAACTCAGTCTTGTCTTATATCTCGCAAAAAGGATTCTTCTGCTCCTATGCTTATCTTTAGTGACACTCCGATTTCTAGGCAAAATGATCTATCACTTTTGGCGATTACCCTGACTTCTAATCTCTCTTGGCACAAGCACATTAAAAATATTGCTTCCTCTGCATCTAAAAAACTTGGTTTTCTCTTTTGCTCTCGGCATTACTTTTCTTCCAGCCAGCTGCTCACTCTGTATAAATCGCAAATCCACCCTGCCATGGAATATTTTTCCCACATCTGGGGTGGTGCCCCCAAAGCCTCTCTCAGGCTTCTTGATTCCATTCAGAAGAGGGCAGTCTAACAGAGTCTCTCCACTCACTGTCTCATAGACTTACTGTTTCTGCTGCATGTCTCTTCTACAGATACTTCCATGGGCACTGTTCTTCTGAATTGGCTTCTATAATTCCTGCTTTCTTTCAAAACAGTCTGAACACGTGCCGCCACCAGCCAACATCCATTTACTGTCTAATTTCAAACTCACAGAACCAACTTTTCATCTTCGTCGTTTATTCATTCAACTGCCATTTTCTGGAACAACCTTCCTTCATACGTATTTCCTGAAAATTACAGTCTACAGAAGCTAAGTCCAAAGTCAACTAATATCTTCTTTCGTCTTATCAACCTCCAACCCAAGCACGGTACTAAATACTATAGGTTCCAATACCTCTCGTGTTTGGGGTTTACACAAAAAAAAAAAAAAAAAAAAAAAAGGTAATCTTGTAATAACTGAGAATAAAGTGGAGGAGAAATTGTTGAAGATAAACAAAGCCCCTGTGGTGGATGGAATTCATTCAGTTATATTAAAAGAGGCGGCAAGGGAAGTAAGCAAACCCTTAGCCATAATTAGCATTAGCATTAGTAGAGGCATTTGATGCAAGAAAGCAAGCTTATGCAGCATCAGCCAAAAAAAAAAAAACAACACCACTTCCACTTCACCCTGGGAAATTAATGGAGGTTCCTGGGAAATTAATGGAGGCACTGGTGAAAGAAGCACTGCAGGATCATCTAGACAAGACTTCAGTTATAGCTAGGACACAGCATGGTTTTGTTAAGGGGAAGTCTTGCCTGACCAATTTGATTGGATACTATGATGCAGTCACAAAAGAACTGGATGCAGGGAATAACTTTGATATTATATACTTGGATCTTAGAAAGGCTTTTGATACTGTTGCACATGGAAGACTGCTGCACAAATTGGAGCAGTGTGGCATTGGAGGCAAGTTGCTGCTATGGATAAAGGGGTGGTTGAGGGGGAGAAGACAGAGAGTGGTAATCAATGGACACTGCTCATCGTGGACTAATGTTATTAGTGGAGTCCCTCAGGGTTCAGTACTGGGACCTTTATTGTTTTCTGTATTTATAAATGATATTGATGATGGTATATCAGGCTTAATGTCCAAGTTTGCAGACGATACGAAGGTTGGCAGGGTTGTCAAGGACACTACTGACACTATGCTGCTGCAACAGGATTTGGAAAGGTTGAGCAGATGGGCTTCGAGATGGCAAATGAAGTTTAACATTGACAAATGTAAAGTACTACATATGGGAAACAGCAACCCCAGAGCAACGTATCAACTCTGTGGTACTACACTGACAGTGGTAGAGAATGAAAGGGACCTGGGGGTGGTGGTGCAGGCAGATATGAAGTTCTCTGAGCAGTGCAGACGAGCTGCAAGAGTAGCTCATGGTGTATTGTCAATGATATATAGGAATTTTTCTAGCAGGGATAAGGAGGTGATTATTCCCTTGTATAAGGCAATGGTCAGGCCACACCTAGAGTACTGTATACAGGCCTGTAGGCCTCATTTCAGGAAGGATGTAGAGCTGCTGGAACGAGTACAGAGAAGGGCGACTAGATTGGTGAATGGGACAAAGGGGTTCTCTTACGAAGAAAGGCTTAAGTTTTGCAAATTACAGTGTCTGGAAACTAGGCACCAGCGGGGTGATCTGATAGAGGTGTACAAAGCCTTGAATGGTTTGAGCATGCTCAATGCTGATGGGATTCTTCCTCTAGCTCAGAAAAATCACCTGAGAGGGCATAAATTCAAATTGAGGAAAGACAGATGTAGGATAGATGTGCAGAAATTTGCCTTTAGCCAGCGGGTGGTTGGTGGGTGGAACAGACTTCCATCCCTTGTCGTGGAAGTTGATAGCCTAAATAAGTTTAAGGCTCAGCTGGACAGGTATTTCGAACGAACAGAGGGGTGAAGTGGAAGTGGTTATTTTTATTTATTTATGTTACTTTTTTTTTTTTTTTTTTTTTGGCTGATGCTGCATAAGCTTGCTTTCTTGCATCAAATGCCTCTACTAATGCTAATGCTAATGCTAACACCATGACACAGGACTCTATGCATCTGGGTGAAAGAACATCGGCACTGGACCGATGAGTCCAGTTATTTCGAGCAGATGAGTGGGAGGTCTGGCAGGGCAATGGACTCTTCCAGCAGGATATTGTGACTCCCACAGAGCAGCAGTGACTAAAACATGGTTGAAAGAGCATTTTGCAGATTTTACCTCCATGGAATGGCCTCCCGTTCACCGGATATGAACTCTGTGGAGCATCTTTGTGATGCTGTGAAAAGGTCCATTCGAGCTTTGGATCCCTCCACCCAGGAATGTGATGGAATTATGGACAGTGGAGCAGCAAGCATGGAATGTTTATGTGAACTAGTGGACTCAATGCCTCACCATGTGACTGCCCTTATCTGGGTGAAAGGTGTGGCCTACTCATTACTAGGTAGGTATCCCATGATTTCTGTTCCACTCAGTGTACATGAATATATTTTTTTATATAAAATTTTAAGATTTGTTCTGATTTACAGCTCAACACACAAATAAATGTTTGCTTTTAGATGCAAATTCCAAACTTTCACTCTTCACTCATTATTTACAAATTTTTGGAATGCTAAGGTTTTTTCAACATTCTGAAAATTATTATTATTAGCTTATATGGTGCAAGGAAGCCTGAGGCTTATGCTGCACCAGCAAAAAAGAAAAATCCTGAATTACCCCGAGAGAGAGAGAGGTTCGGATATCCTTGACAAGCAAGCAGCTCTTCATTTTACGGAAAAGGCAACATTAATTAATGAAGATGTGATAACGTGTGCAATTCATTTTAATAAACTTTAATAAATGTGTATTTTAACTTTATTTCAGTCTAAGCATTTCGACAATATTATTGTCAACTTTTTAAACGGATCGAATTTCAACATCGTGGCAGTCCACATGCTCACATTCTTTTGTGGTTTAATAATGCTCCTAAAGAACCTATGGGAAATGGTATGAACACAATGATAGCTATGATAAATCAGCCCATTTCTGTTTCCACTGCAAAAGCCATAGATGTTTTCACATAAAATAAAACATCTTTCTTGCGTACTGATTACACACGTTTTTTTTTTTTCCCCTAAGACAATTCATAGAGCACTTTGTTGTGTCATTCAGGTTGATAAAAATGCTTTTTATGGCAGATTTATATACTGTAGAAGCATAATCTACACAAGAATGATTAAGGAACAACACAAACATAATATGTTAGTATTACATTTATAACCTATTACATAATGTACTGTTAGGTTATACCAATGTAATAATTATACTGATCCACACCCCATGCCATTATAGGAAGACATGTATGATTGTTTTTTTCATACAAATGGTTTATAATATTATGCACATATATATTTACAAATGTATGATATGTGCATAAAAACAAGTTTGCTGTCTAAGAAACATATTACTCTTAACCAGAATGAGTTGGGCATTCAACCTGGGTTTGGGATGTATTTTTTGCATTTTTTTTTACCAAAGTAAATTGCTGTTGATTTCTGTTTTGATAGGCAATAACTCTTATGTTTCAACCATACTGCTATTTTTGAAATTGTTCCTCAGTGGTTGCCATATTCTGCCATTTGCAGAATATGGAAGTTGATCTGCATATAGGTATGTTTCTACAGTATTTGGTATATTCTGTATCATACTACAATAAAATCTCGTTAATACAAACTTGGTTTATACAAAGTACTACTCGTTTATATGAAGCACATACCATTCCTCTGCGAAAGGATAGGCTTTTCTATGTAAATATTTTCGTTTATTACAAAATTTGGTTAATATGTATCACAAAGTTCTTTTTCACCCCACGAGAAATAAATATTGTCATTTGATATGTTTAATACAAATCTTGGCAGAGCGATCCGATTATTGTCCCCGGCCACCTGGCTCCCTACTTCCTGAAGGATGGCACTGACTCGTTAGAAATTAGTTTTGTGTAAACAAAAGCAGTTTATGGTAGCTACAACATCAAGTGCATGCACTCTGAAAATCATCTTTCTGAAGGATGAGTTGTTAAATTAACAAAAGAATAAAAATTTTTCTAAGTTGTTTACATGCACTCCCTTGCTCTCCACGGGATTAAGGTCAGTTGCAATTTTTACCCCAGTTCAAAGAATCTTTTGCTATCGTATACAGCAATCTATTTTTGTGCCATTTTATCTGAGCTGACATCTTTTTCAGAACTTGTCTTTAAATTAATTTAAAATTTGTTTATATTAAATTTTATCTAGCAGTGTTATGGCAACAAAATGCAGAGGGACAGAATTAAGCCTGGAAATTAAACTAAAAATTATACAAGAGGCCGATAGGATGGAAAGAAGCTAAACAGACATTGCAAAGGAATACAACATCCCTTGATCTACAATACTGAAAAACCGAAAAAGATGAAGAAGTGTGTGACAATGGAGCAAAACACGAGGAGCTTGAAACAAAACTTTTCGAGTGGTACCAACAAATGCGTGCATCTAATTTGCCAATATCAGGTCCGGTTTTGCAAGAAAAGGCAAATTATCTATCTCAGCAACATGGGATTAGTGACTTCAAATGCAGCAGTGGCTGGCTCCAAAGATTTAAAAACAGGAATAACTTGGTTTTGCAAAATGCTTGCGGTGAGTCTGGATTAGTCGACAAAGAAAAGGCTACAGACTGGTTGTGTTTTGTACGGTCCATCCTTGAAAAATATGAGGCAAAGGATATTTTTAATCTTGACGAGACAGGTTTATTTTATAATTTGCTGCCAAACAAAACATTTGCTGTTCGAGGAGAGTCTTGTCATGGTGGAAAATTAAGTAAACAAAGACTCACTGTTCTGTTATGCTGCAATTCAGATGGCAGTACAAAACTATGCCCACTTGTGATTGGTAAGTTTTCCAAGCCAAGATGTTTTAAAACAGTTAACAATTTCCTGTGATTATGAGGCCAATAGAAGTGCTTGGCTTACAGTCAATTTTTCAGTCTTGGATAAACTGGACAGAATGGCTTCAGAAAAAAGGAACATTTTGATGATTCTAGACTATTGTACAGCACATTCTGCCAAGACACTTAAGACAAATATACGACTGTTGTTTTTACCCCCCAATACCACCAGTTTATTGCAACCACTGGTTCAAGGCATTATTTATAACTTCAGAGAACACATAGAGCCCGCCTGATAAGGTACTTGATCCGCAACATAGGAGGGGGAACGATTTGCAGCCAAATTGGAATGTCTTGGATGCTATCCATAATCTTGTTATTGCTTGGGAAAGTATTATTTTGTGTAATAATCAACTGCTTCAGAAAGAGTGGCTTTGGAGAGAACATCATTGAAAAACTATGGTCCAGCAACAGTGAGGAATTTGAAGGAGCATATGGATTTTGTTGGTGAATTTGAATGGAAGAGCTGCTGGGTACCAAACAAAACGATGCTGTTTTTGTTACTAGCGACGAAAGCGAAGACACATGCTGCCATCTAAAAAAGATGCCCAAAATGCATTGAACATAGAGAATGTCTTGGCCTGCAGTAACATTGATAAAGAAACAACTATTGCATTTGATAATGTCTGTGCTGTAGTTAAAAATGCATATAGGCCAAAAACTGTGCAAACAACATTGGATTCTTTCTTTAGATTAATTTATTAAAAAGTTAATGGTTTGTATGTCTCCTTTTATAATTATTGTAATTATTTTTACTGTGATACTAAAATATTGTATATATCAAAATATATACTGTACAATATTTTCATTTCTGTTAATATTGCTTTTCTCTTAGTTGATCATACAAATAAAATAAAATATTTAAAAAATATGTTATTCCTATTACTGTATTGTTAGACAAGGCTTTTGTTTTTATTTTAATTTATTTTTGATATTATTATTATTTTAGATAAACAGTATGTACAAAAAAAATAATAATAATAAATAACCATAAAATTTTGCCACTTTTGGGGGACCTCGTAACTACAAACCTCATTATTACGTTTTATTACGTAAAAACGTAATAAACTCACTCGTAATAATGAGGTTACGTAATAAAAACGTAACCTCATTATTACGTAAAAATTTAGGTCCCTTGAACTTTGTATTAACGAGATTCCACTGTATTTATCCAGAATGAGAACAGTGTTGTGCTGAATATTGAACCTTGCAGAACACCTCATTGTACAAACAATTGCGTAAAAGCATTCCCTAAATAATTCCATACTTGGAAGGTATAATGAAAAAATTATATAAAACATGATACTTTTCCACGCAGCACAGTTGAATGAATGGTTTGGACAGTAAATCTCCATGTAGTATCAGAAACGTTTTCCACATGCTACCTGGACCAGTGACACTGTTGTATGTTGTGCATAAAGGCAGAGGGTTGTGATAAATGGCTATTCCTCAGATGTAAGAAGTGGGGTTCCCCAAGGAACAGTATTAGGACCACTGTTGTTTTTAATTTTCATAAACGACATTGATGAAGGGATAGAGGGCATGATGTCTAAATTTGCAGATGATGTTAAAATTGGTAGAGTAGTTAATGATCACTGTCAAGCTGAGCTTCTTCAGAGAGACGTGGGTAGACTTCAGGAATGGTCAGAAAAATGGCAGCTATGCTTTAATCCAACAAAGTGTAAGGTATTACACCTGGGAAACAGTAATCCCAAAATAACTTATTCACTTGGTGGAGTTCAACTAAACCCAGTACTGGAGGAAAGGGACTTGGGTGTTACGATACGGTCAGACATGAAATTCTCTGAGCATTGTAAACAGGTTGCAAGGAAGGCCCATGGTGCCCTATCGATGATCTATCGAACTTTTGCAAGTAGAGATAGGGACATGATAATCCCGTTATATAAGGCTTATGTTAGACCACACCTGGAATACTGTGTTCAAGTATGGAGACCGCACCTAAAGAAAGACATCGAGCTTCTTGAAAGGGTGCAAAGACGGGTAACTCACCTGGTGAGATCGGCAAAAGGGCGTCCTTATGAAGAAAGACTTCGAATATGTGGGTTGCAGAGTTTGGAAACTAGACACCTTAGAGGAGATTTGATTGAGGTGTTTAAGGCTCTGAGAGGCATCAGTAAAATGAATGAGGACGAAATTTTCAAGATTATAAATGATGCTAGAACTAGGGGACATAAATTCAAGTTATGGGTGGTAATGTTTAGATTGGACTGCAGGAAGTTTTATTTTAGCCAGCGAGTTATAAATTACTGGAATAAGTTGCCTTCATGGGTAGTAGAGGCCGACAGTTTGGGGAAATTCAAAGGTCATCTGGATAGTACTTTCGGGTAAGGAAAGTGCATAGGATGATAGGTTTAATTTCCTTTTTTTTTTTTTTTATTAATTATTATTTATTTATTTTTTTTTTTTGTTTGTTTGTTTTTATCATTGTTTTGTTCGGATTTATTATTTTTTTTTTTTTGGCTGGTGCAGCATAAGCCATAGGCTTTCTTGCACCATGCGGCCATTACTAATACTAATAAAGACTTTAAACTCTTATTGCGAAAGGCTGATTGTATAAAAAGAAACTTTGGTGTTAAAGTTTATCTTATATTGGTCTGCTAAGGTTTTTGCTTTGAAAAGATGGTTCATATGCAGGTACTGCTTCTGATACTTTATAAAAGGTTTCTGCAAGGGCATTTGCTACATCTACTCTGGATGATATGTCCTGGCCATTCCAACTGAAAATTGGATACATGTCAGCTGGTATTTACCATTTAATTACTGGATTTTTTATCCATATTAATCTGGAATCTGTATCCTTAGCAATATTTGATGCAAAGTATATGCAGGAATCTTTTTTCACTATTCATCTTGCCTTAAGTCTTTTGTAATTAATCAGGTTTTGGGTGGTCAGATACTTACAAAACATGGTCCACACTTTATTCTTTTCATTGCATCTACCTAATCATTCCACCAGTGTTGTTAGTATGAGTGCATTTTTGATTAGCCAAGACAAATGTGGTACAATCTTGGCAGATGCTGTTATGTGAATATTTGATCCTGTATTTAATAAGTTAAAGTTGTATTGATCTAGAATTGAATTAATGATCTTCCCTCTCTTATCCATATGAAGAGATCATAATGCACTGAAGTCACCTAATAAGCAGAAAGAAGCTGGTACTTGTGCTGTGATTGTTCAAGATATTTAGTACTACAGAGATGACTCAGTAAAAGTTGTATTGATACAATATTGACATTCCAAGGACAATCAGACAGCAACTCTTATATAATGTATTTTGATGGGATTCTAGTGTGTAGCAGTGTAATTTTTGATCTTGGAATTAACCTTGCAGAGTTTGCTTTGTCTCTTGCAAGTAAATAGCTTGCCAATGTGGGATCACATTTAAGCTATTTCCCAATGTGATCCCATTGGGAAATCAGTATTTCTACCTCTGCAGTCATGTTGAATGAGTTGCTGCATTACTTAGTTTTGGTACAAGAAGATGCTGCTTCTGGGTTTTTTTTTGTTTTTTTTTTTTATTGGTTGCAATGGTCATGTTTGTTTTCCAGGAACAAACGGTACATCCAGAATCTTTGCTATCCCTGTATTAAAGCGAATAGTGCATCCACTCTCCATGTCCATACTTCTTGGTGGGGCTTGCCCCCCACTGACACTCCTGGGGTCACCTTCTCTTTCAACCCCAAACTTCTACCTGTTCCCTCCACTCTACCTTTACTGACCATGAACGTCCCAGATGCAAAGCTGCTAAACTTCAATTTCAAAATTTAACCTAATCTTCATTTAAAATCCATCTAGACCTTGTCTAAACCTGTAGCATCTACCCCATTCTTTTTAAGATAGGCCCTAGCTACTGAAATCTCAAGAAACTAGGTGGCAGGGCCTGCCAGAGCGAAATAAATTAAAACTACTGGGTATCTGGTCTGCCTTCATGGGGGCCAAGTGTGGGCAATGTTGGGCCCCAATAGGGGTCCAATGGCTAAATGGCCAAATGAACAATGGTACATGACACTGAACATATACAATATCCACACACTTTTAAATCTCTGGCCTCAACAGTGTTCTGTTTCACATGACAATGTATACTACACAGAGATGGGGAAACTCCTGGTGCCATTTGACACAAATACACTTACTTCTTGGGTGTTTCACTCTACTTGAGGTAATTTCAGAAGGAACAGAGATGGAAGTATTGTTTGCCTTATCTAAGAGATATGACTTCGATGGATGTTCAGTACTGATCCCATTCTGCAATTGACATTTCTGGTGGGAGTGACATCTGTTTGAGCTGTGACAACTTGCTGATTTTGGGTTTTGGAGGCATATATGCATTTTGCCATAGTTGATTTAACTTACTTTTTTTTACTCTCGGTTGATACGTGATTTTTGTCCCAATTGTCCATAATTCACATGATTTAGAATAGGTTGAATGTTCATCCTTACAGTTAGAGCATTGTGGCAATGTGTTAGTTGTTTTTTGGACTCGCAGTTAGAATATGTAGTGCCTTTGCACACTGGGAATGGCCCAATTTTTGGGGATGTGTGGAAGAACATGGCAGTTTATTCAGATTCCAGATTTGACTGAGATTGGCATATTTGGAGTATTCAATGTCAGAATGATAATACAAGTTAGTGCCAGGTTGCCATCTTTTTTGCATTTTAATTCTTGTATTACTTTTTGTTCCTGTAATTCCTTGACTATTTCCTCTTCCAACACATTTAACAGATCCCAATTGCTTATAATTCCCTTGGAGGAATTCACTGTGGTATATATGAGATGACCTGTAATGGAATTCCACTTATGGAGGACAGTTTTAATAATGGTTCTGAGTGCCTGGATTGTGTTGTTTCCATCGCATGATTTAGAATTAAATAAAATGTGGTCTCCTGGATAGTGAAAGAAAAGAGTTGCTTACTCATAGGTTAGGACAAAAAATAGCCTAGAGAGGTCATGTTTAGTCCATGAGTCAGTACATTGAGAGCTCAATGGAAGAAACATATCAACAACCATGTTTGATTCTTTTGGCCCTTCGTAAATTAACTTTTCTGACCCTGCCAAGGTGAGGAAGGATTAATGTTTGGTGTGACCAAGTGAAGATACTAAGGTTAGTACTTTAACTATAATGATAAAAGAAATCTTTTATTTCTTTCTTTTCTTTTAAGTACTTTTTTGAAAGAAAAGCTAGTATTAAATGAGTTTCACTAAGCATATAAATGTAAAAGAACTAGCAACTGCCTTTGAAAGTTCACACTTGAAGCACAAATAAATTGCTCAGTCATAAATTGCTTGACAGCTCGGGCCCTTTACTGATGAAGTATCCTTTGTGGTGAGGAGAGGTTGAAAACACAAAATTAGCAATTTCAAAATTGAAGATGATTGTTTATTAGAAAAACTTTTGAACCTAAAAGCAAATAAGGCCCAGGAGTTGATGGAATATATCCAGTAATTTTGAGAGAGGTGACCAGAGAGTGCATTGAACTGCTGAGGTTTTGAGGGCATGACTGGGCTTCTGGGAGGAGGGGTCCTTTAACTTGGAGAAGTTGTTGGTTGGATTTTATGGGGGTTTTCTAGCACAAGGGTAACTAAGGCCAAATTGTGCCTGTCAATATGGCAATTGTAAGACTGCACTTGGAATACTGTATGACGTATTCAGACATTTCAAACAAGACATTAAGCTTCTTGAAAGGGTCCAAAGATAGGCAAGTTGCTGTTGTGGGTGATGGTGCATAACCTGCTTTGGCCATAATGCACCCTGGGCAAATTGCATGGTGAGATCAGCAAAGGGGTGACTGTATGAGGAAAGACTTCAAATATATGGGCTACAGAGCTTGTGAACTAGGCACCTAAGAGGGGTGGGACAGTAAAATGTGTGAAGGTGAAGTTTTTAGTTGTAATGAATTCCAGAACTAGTCATTAATTCAATTTACAGGAGAAGTTTAGACTAATACTTTTTATAAATCTTCTATTATATTGACGTTAAAAAACTTTTTTACCGGCATTATTTGGGGAAAAAGCGTTACATTACCTAGAAATCGTCACCAAACCTGATGCACATGCATTGTAATTGTTGCTGCAGTGATTCAAAAGTACAATGCATGCACCCAAGAAAACTCAATTGTACACAAAGTGCAGTGACACGCTACATCATACCGTTATATCAGCATAATCATTAATACGCGAGTGACTGTGCCAAAATCTACAGCCCAGCGCTCGAAGGAATATCGTGAAAGAAAGAAAGGGAAGTTGGACAGAAATGTGAATCAAGATGAAATTCAACATGAGCATTTTGTTATGCGTGGGAGTTCTCAAACTGCACCCAAAAAAACTGAAAGAATATCGTGAACGGAAGAAAAGGAAATTAGAAATTCAAACTATTCTGAATAATAATGAACTTCAACCACAGAGTTCTGCTATGCCTGATACTTATCAGGAATCTAAAACTTCAGTAGAAAGAATGAAGGAATATTGTGCATGAAAAAATGCAAAATCAGAAATGGCTAATAATGAGATTCTTGATTACATCCCTATAGTGTCTACATGAGCGACAGTGAGTTTGAAAAACTAATGTACAAAAACTCATTTGGATTTAGTTGTAATGATTGTGATCATTTATGGTTTCAATTATTTTTGAAACCATTTCCAACAACTTTATGAATTACTTCAAAATGAATTTCATTTACAAGAAGTGAGTACTTTCATGACGTGTAATACATGTCATACTTCGTTAAAAGAGGGAGATGGATACCAACTATGGCCACGTCAAATGGATTTATATAACTAACATATCCTACTCATTTGCATCCACTGGATGTTGTAACTGAGCATTTGATATCGCCATGATTACCCTTTATGCAAATTCGTTGTTTATATTATGAACATGGACAATATGAGATTCATTGGACAAGTAATAAATGTACCAGTTAACGTAAATACGATAGTTCATCAATTACCTAGAGAATTAGATGATGATTATGCCATTAATGTACATATAAAATGAAGACTCGTATATAAATCATCATATCTACAAGGACGTGTGAAGAAGAAAATAGTGAAAATATGGTTACAGTATTTGATAAATTCACCTTTGTATAAATTCTATGGCATAAAAGTGAGTGACGATTTCTTGGGGACAAATGATGATAGTGAATAGGAACATTCAGATGAAATTGTGGAACCTGTCAACAAAGATGATGAACTATTGTTAATTCAACAACAAACATTATTATGGTCTGAAGATAAATATTTATGTATAGCACTGGGTCAGAAATCATCTGCAAGTTTCACATTTGATATACATGCAGAAGAACATTCTTTTCCAGCTATATATTTGGGGCATGCACGAAAATTTAAAAATGGATTGAAAATTACTCCCTTTATGTGATGGCATCGAGTGATATTCGTAGATCTGATTGTCGTGGATTAACTCCCCAACATTTGCTATATATTGCAATGAAGATTATGCGAATGCGTACCGCAGAAAATTTGCAAATTGCATTTAAATCAGTAGGAATAACAGCTAACATTACTCGTTCTATATTGGAATCGAAAGAATTTATAAGCAAGCCATTAGAGATTGCTCCAGAATTATGGACCTCACTACAATTTCATGAATTAGTACAAGTTGTTCGACAGTCCGATTGTACATTTCTAAAATTCTTACAAAAAAAGGCAATGGAGAAGCGTTATTACCAGATGAACTTAAAATTATAGAATCGAGTTTGTTACCAAAGGAGATGCTACTAATTTATGTCTGCAAGGGATTCAAAATAAAATTCATAAAATGTCAGTGACTGAAACTGCACAACTTCCATACATTCTACCATTATTGATTACTATAAATATAGATGTGGTCGATGGATTTTGGTAAACAGTGCAATCAGTACTTTAGCATATTTGGAATTTGAGGAGGACGAAACAGTTAAACGAGTATGAATTAAATTTCCTGAGTCAAAAATAGGACATAACCTTCAATCTTGATATAAACAATATGTGAAAGATAAACATTTACCTAGTCAATCCGTACCTGTTATAAAATGATCAACTACAATTCCATTCAAGAACAATAGAAAATTAATATGTAGATGTACACAATTTCCTTTAGTATGTGCTTGTGCTTTGACTATACATATAAATCTCAAGGAGGGACCTTCGACAAATTTGTATATAATTATGAGAAATATCATCAACAGCCACTTGTATACGTGGCATTATCTTGAGTGACCTCATTGCAAGGTTTATATATTACAAATCCCCACAATGATTTCACCACGGCAAAGCTACTAATATAGAACCTTGTGCTGAACTAGATCACTTGAAAAATAATAAGCTACTGGTGCGATTTTTTTTTTTTTTTTTTTTTTGGCTGATGCTGCATAAGCTCATACACTTGCTTTCTTGCATCACATGCCACTACTACTACTACAGGATAAACTGCAAAAATTCATACAAAGTTTACGGGCCCATGTTTGAGATATCGAAACGGACACAATCTTACAGCAATCCAAAATATTGATATTAAGTGAAATGTGGTTGGATAATGATGAACATATATTACTTAAACTATTCCAATGTGTAACTCAATTTAAAAGGTCGGATGTTCGTAGTGGTGGTGGTGTTGCAATATATCAACGTGAAGGTTCAACTATCATCAGTACACCACATATCTTTGCACAACACGACAGTGGTATCAGATGAAATTGGAGACATTTGTCGATCTTTGTGCAAATTTAATAGTGAATTTATTTTCATTGTTGCCATATACATTATATATATATATCACTCCAGGGATGTCGTTAGATATAATTCAAAAATCCATAAACAAGAATTTGATGCCATATTCCACTGGATCATATACCTATAGTTCGTGCTGGTGATTTCAATCTAGAATTAAATTCTGAGGCTGGAAAGAAGTTTTGTAAATTTATGAAAGATTTCTTCAATTTAGATATTAAGTCAAATACTTTAGTAAATACTACACGTAATGTAACGACAATCAAAGGAGTATTCACTCGGGAATTAAAATCATTTGAGTGTCAAAATTATATATCTTATTTCAGTTATCATAGACCAATAATTTTAGTGTTATTATAATATATTTTATATGAATTATTTCAATGTACACTAGTACAAGGAAAAATTCCATTCATTGTACTGAAATTATTTTTTCAATAAAAATAATGCAATACTTTTTTTATTTATTTTACTGCACCAGTTTCATGAGTTCCTGCAGTAAAGATGTTTTTAACAGCTGCCGCTGTGACATTATCAGTGACACCGTCAGTCTCAGAGTAGAGTGGCAGCAACTCATTATGTACCTGGTAGATATTTTTTTTTTTTTTTTATTATTCTTGTTTTATTATTATTATCATTATTATTATTATTTTTTTTTTCTAGTGCTAAAAAAGCCTGTGGCTTCCTTGCACTATATGACTAATGCTAAGTTTCTGTATTTCTTTTTCTTCCTTCCACCACTTGTGGATGCTTGTGCACGGTGTTCTCCTTGGCAATTGACAGTTTTGCAGTAAAACATCCCATGACTTCATGGCCTTTTGCATTAACACCGCACACACGCACACAATGGTACCATGACAAGCCATTTGCAAGTGTCCATATTTTTGGCACTTACATATACTGAATCATCTTAAAGGATTCAGTATATATGCCCTTACTTAGCAGTGCAGGTACCTATTTTTAATGGAATTAGGAGACTACATAGCTAAGTTGAAGAATGAAGTTCTTAGATTAGGTACAAGATTCCCATTCCCAAGCACAATATTTGTTTCACAACTATAACTCCTTATGGCTTTAATTCGGAACAGATTTCATCTTCAAGGTTCTACTCTGCAATTATAGTACAAAATGAATTAAGCATATTATGTGGTGTAATTGAAATTCCACCAACAGAGGTGGCTTAAAGCAGCTGCTCTGAATGTTTATCATTTTTTTTCTTTTAAAAGAATATATAGCCATTCCAGTGATTTATGGAAGCTTGCCAGACCTTACAACCATTCTGGATAAAGAAGGACAAATCTTTCCTATGAACTTTTCATTATTGGAATCAATTATCAGGAAATGTTTCATAAGTCCCGAAATTGCTTACATTCTGGGCCTTTTTTCTGCAGTGGTAACATCAGTACTGATGTCATTGTTTTCCAGTAGGGACCATGCTGGGGTCCCAGATTAAGAGTCTAATAATTTATCATGCTTCATCCCCCCCCAAGCATTGTTTCAATATTCAATACCCAGGCTCTCTACTCACCATGCACGGAGCTTAATGGTTTGGCCGCTGCCTGGCAAGCAATAAATGCATGCTCAGGCACCATACTTGCACCTCCATGAGTTAGGGGCATCTACACTGCTGACTCTTGCAGGTGACTGATCTTGGGTGAGCCATCCCAGGACCTACCATCTTGTTGAAGCAGGAAGCAAAGTTTTGTGTTGAAGTTAGGACACACACTAGATTCCTATAGTGTTAGCTTGGAAATTATGGATATATTCTGTGCCACCAAGGTCACCCATGTTGATGATAAGATCAGAAATGAAACTGTTAGATTTACTACAAAACACAGCAAGCCCTTGCTTGTATCCTTTATTTCTACATTTCAAATAAATAGCATACTTCTACAAAGAACACAGTCACATGGTTTGGTCTTTGCATCACACGCAACTAATGCTTTTGCAAATTCTTGTACAAAAATTGTATTGCTCTTGTATATATGTAAAGTGTATAGATGTTTTAGGTCTGTACTGTTTATGAAGAAATATTTCATTTCATAAAAACTTGTAAACATTTTGCAACTTTTGCAAAAACACAAAAAGAACTGTAAAAATAATTCTTTTTATACATTGGCTTTTGTACAAATCTAGGACACTACTTGTATTATTAACATAAAATTTAAAATATATGAATTGTCACTTTTTCTTTTAATATAACCTTTTCCTTGATGTCTCTTGCCTTTGAAAATACCAAACTCCAGCTACAAAGCATATAATAATTGCCGTTATAATGCATATGATAACAAGAATTATTTTTGTTGCAGAAGAATTAGGAACATCTTCAACATGTTCTGAAAGAAGAGAGAGAGAGAGAGAGAGACATATATCAGATTCATTTATTTATTGTAAACACTGCATTTTAAAATAATAATCTATACCAAAGAAACAGTGTTATTCTAAATTAAGTGGATAAACTGATATTAGAGTTAGATGCAACACTAATTTGGCAGTAACGTACCTCTTCATATTGTAGCACACGCTTCTTGATTAGACCGGGGTTCGAGCCCGTCGCCACCAAATGCAGAAAGGTCAAGGGAATGACCACTGCATATTCCCAGAGCAATATGGCCTTAGTTGCTAATGCTCCTAAAAACCAAATAACAAACCTCTTCATATGGTCTTTTATGGGCACGGAAAGCGAATTGGGGGGGGGGGGACTGCATTAAGTGAACCAATTAATATTTAATGTGTTGGAGTTGGGTTTTACTTGGAATATTAGATAACATTCTAATATTCCACTTATCTTCCTTATCGACATGCCAGACTTGCCTTGGAAGTTCACTACTTTTGAACAAACAGCCCATCTCAAAAAGAGAAGTATCTGCTTTCTATTTAAAATGGTGTATTCACATTCCAGATGTCATCGATCACACACATCTGTTGTCCGCCTATGATAGTCAAACACTAACTGCTATTTCTCAGGCAGATGGGCAATGACAGTTGAAGTTTAACATTGACAAATGCAAAGCACTGCACATGGGTAGCAGTAATACCATATTAACATACAAAAGTTGATATTGTTGCACAAGTTGGCACTAATGAGTAGGAGATCTGAGGACTTAGTTAACAAGCACAGGGCAATGTGGAGGAAAAAAGTCACAAGTTAGAGTTAAATTTGAAAGTGTCTGCAATTCTGCCTAGACACGATAGGAGGGAGTACTCTGCTTCTACTACACTTAAATACAAAGGGTGTGAGAATATTTGCTGATGTGATGCTATCAAGGCAGTGTTAGCTGGATTGGAAAACTTCTGGCTTTGGGGGGGGGGGGAGGATACAGAGACTAACAGATGAACAATAGCTGCAGGCAGAGGTGAAAGTGATTAATGCACTGCTTCTATAGGCACATGCAACACTCCAGAAAACAGTGTACGAGTTATTTCAAGGCCTGCTGTAGGTCAACATGGAACAAGGAAATACGTGAGCTGTGTTTGGGTAATTAAGAGCAAGAACAGGCACATGTACACCAATGCTAGAAGCAAGGTAAATAAACATGAACTGCTGGTCAAGTCATCAAATGTAGACATTGTGGGGATATCAGAGATTTGGTGTTACAGTACTGGACATAAGAGATGCTAAATTGAATATGGGGAGTAAATGTATACAAAAAGGACAAGAGTAGTTATGATTTAGTTAGGAAGCACATAAAAGCTAATTACAATGAGTATTACAAACTAAACAGAGATAGAGGTCCAGTAAATCAGAATGTAATGGGGACCTTGATTTTAACTTTCCAGATATTGACTGGAACTTGTAGGTTGGTCACTCAGACACTAGTAATACTTTTGTGAATTTATTGGATGACTGTTTTTCTACAGCAGCATGTCAGAGAGGCAACAATAGAGTGCTGATAATATTTATCTGATTATCAGCAGTGATTCTTCATAAACCCCAGGGGCTCACAACTGGTGAGTATGGGCTTGGCACACTCAGGGTCCTGAGCTGGATATCATCATTCCTCTCTTTCTTGGTGATTCCCTTCTATTTATGACTCTCTCTCTCAGGGTAATTCAGATTTTTTTTTTTTTTTTTTTTTTTTTGACTGGTGCAGCATAAGCCTCAGGCTTCCTTGCACCATATAGCTAATAATAACTAAAAATCTGCAGATAAAAAAACTGCTACTAAGTGGCAGTGATAACAGCATATTAATGTGCAATTTAATTAAAGATGTAACTACCATCAAGAGTAAAGGGAAGTATTTTTACTTTTGTGAAGGAAACTACAGTGGTCTCAGAGTAATGATGAGATCAAGAATATTCTCACCTTAGTACTTTCTCTAACATGCTGGTAAAAATAATAGTCATCTAGTTTATTTAAAAAAGTTCTTCCCCATAGTGAGTTCCCCCCCCCCCCCCCACTAATTCCAGTCAATCTGGGGCAGATTAAAGTCGCCCATAATAAGCATAATCATAATTCGCACTTGATTGCCAATTCTGCAAGTAGACTCTTGTAATATTCTTCACAACCTTCTGGTCTGTAGATTACTCCCACTCACATCGTTCCTTTGCATTCGACTAACGAACACCACACAGATTCTATGCTAGTAGACCTAGCTTCAGATCAGCAAAAGCTCTTTTTGCACTCAGACTGCTTTTGATAAGAAGCATGACCCCTCCAGCCTTTCTATCTTTCTTAAATACATTATACATGCTGTAGTTTCTAGGGCAAGCACTCATTTTTTTTCAGTGACTCAAATTCTTCTTATAACACACCAAGTTGTTATAGGATGGTAGTCTGTAGGGTTGCTGATTTCCTTTTTTGCTTTTGGCAAGGCCAAAACAAGAATGATGCCAGCTACTAGAGTAGGAGTTCTAGGAATATTCTTCTCTATAATTGCGATAACACAGCAGCGAATGAGTCACGATCACAGAATAACCGATTCCATCAGGACCTGCACCATTTCTCTACTGAATAAGAGCAAGTAGATAGTAGACTGTGGATGGAATTGAAATTTAGTTTGAATTTCAATGTTTGTGCTTTATAAATTTGAAAAAGGGTACATTTGAAATGGCCTTAAAACCCCAAGTCAGTAGGTTCTGAAATTTCCTGTCCATTCCAGTATAACATTGAGGTTGTGATGGCAGGATATTTGCCGTTGAGTCTCCTTATCTTGTTCCAAACTGGCCTTATGTTCATGAATGGTTGTGATATGCTGAGCCCATTCTTCTTTTTACTTTTGAATCTTATTATTCAAGCAATGGCTCTTGCCATCTTATAGAATTACAGTAGCAATTGTGAGATGTTTACAAAATATATTCCAGATTTTTTTTTTGCAGTACTGTAGGTTTCATTCCTCCAATTCTTAGGGTAGTGGCAAATTTTAGTACATTCAGCAGCTGTTATTATCTGAAAAGTCGCATAATAAACTACAGAATCAATATAGAGGTTTGAATATTTCTTTCATCCTGATGAGCTATTCATTTATTTTCTGCCCAGTTGGCTCTGCTAAATTTCCAAGTCAATTCTTATTTCATTTTTAAGGGTTAAGTTTATCTACATATTGCTGGAAAAATTTTCGTTATTTCAGAGGCTGGTCCAGAAGTGGAGACAATATTGTGGTACATTGGGTCTTATCACTGAGCTGGTACCGATAGGTAGGTGAACATACAAGGTATCACAATAAAGTTTCTAAACTTGTGTTGTTGCAGTCATATTTGATGAGTTTGAAAATAAGCATAAGTGGTTCAAATTGTAGTTAAAATTTCCTCCAACAGATGGTGACAGAGACATTGTCCAGTAGGCTGAAAGTAACAAGTTTCATTAGTAGCAACACACAAATATCGAATTTTGCATTAAACTGGGAAAATATGTAACAGAAATGTATGAAATGTTAAAAGCTGTGCTGTTTATGATGAAACTTTAAATCATATCAGCGTGTTTGAATGGTATAAGCAGGTCATGATGACCCAAGATGTTGGCATCTGTCAATCACTGAAAATGAGGACAAAGTTGCGAAATTTCAGAAAAATGTGGGACGAGATCATCAGTTGACCCATAGAATGATGGAAGATGAGTTAGATATGAATAAGGAGATGATTTGTCAAATTTTGCATGAAAATTTAGGGAAAAGGAAAGTTCATGTAAAATTTGTGCTGCACAGCCTCACCAGTATTGTCAAGAGAATTCTAATTTCCCCCACTGTATTATCAATGGAGATGAGTATTGGGTGTTTTGATATGACCCTGAAACAAAGTGTTAGAGTATGCACTGAACTTCAAAATCACCATCACGGTCCAAAAAAGAGTTTCATTTACAAAAGTCCAGGTTCAAGATGATGCAACTGTCTTTATGTTAGTGGAAAGCAGCATTGACCGTCTCTCTCCCCTTCAGGCAGAAATTACTTATACCTCAGAGAGTCAATGCTGTTTCAAAGCTATTGAAGAAGTGGTTATTGCTGCAAAAGAAAGGTACCGATAGGTAGGTGAGAGATTGGGGGAGGGCACTCTGGTGCCCTCCCCCATTCTGCGATTGTTGTGAAGACAATTCTGATGAAACATGGCATTGTACAGATCAACCATCTACCCTACTCTCCTGTTCTAGCACCAGCGGATTTCTGGATATTGAGGACATAAAGAAAAATGTAACCACCCTACTGAATTATATTTGCAATGAAAAGTTAAAGAACCATTGCAGATTCATCTAAAGAAGACTGCAGCAATAATTCAAACACAGCATGGGTTTGTTAAGAGAAAGTCTTGTCTGACAAATTTGATTGGATACTATGATGTGGTTACAAAGGAACTGGACGCAAAAAATAATTTTCATATCATATATACTTGGATTTCAGGAAAGTTTTTGATACTGTTGCACATGGAAGACTATTGTACAAATTGGAGCAGTATCGTATTAAGAACAAGTTGCTAAAATGGATAAAAGGGTGGGAGAAGACAGAGTCGTAATCAGTGGACACTGCTCTCTGTTCGCGGACTAATGTTATTAGCGGAGTCATCCAGGATTCGGTATTGGGTCCACTGTTGTTTTGTATATTTATCGATGATAGTGATGAAGGTATATCAGGCTTAATTTGCAGATGATACTAAGGTTGGTAGGATTGTAAATGGCAGTGTTCTACTGAAACAGGATCTAGAAAAGTTGGGCAGATGGGCTCAGAAGTGGCAACTGAAGTTTAACATTAACAAATACTGCATATTAACAAAGTACTGCATATGCATAGAAGTAACCCCAGAGAAACGTACTAACCATGTGGTATTACACTTAGGGTGGTAGAAAATGAAAAAGACCTGGGAGTAATTGTGCAGTCAGATATAAAGTTTTCTGAGCAGTGCAGACAGGCTGCCAGTGCAGGTCATGGGGTGTTGTCAAAGATACACCGTACAGGAATGTTGCTAGTAGGGAAAAGGAGGTGATTATCCCTTTATATAAGGCAATAGCCAGGCAACGCCTTGAGTACTACATACAGGTCAGATTTGTAATGTAAGATCAGTTTTCTGTAAATGCAAACCAACAGGATTGTGTTGCTCCAGGCTACTATGTTTTGCTTCCACATGTGGCAACAAATTTTAGGAAGGATTTAGAGTTGCTTGAGTGAGTATGTGAAGGGCTACAAGATTGGTGAGGAGAATGAAAGGATCCTCTTACCAAGAAATGCTTAAGTTCTGCAAATTGCAGTGTCTGGAGACTAGGCACCTGAGAAGTGATCTGATTGAGGAGTACAAGGCCTTGAATGAGTTGAGCAGGCTCAATGTTCTGATGGGATTCTTCCTCTTGCTCAGATTATGAAACTGAGGGGACAAATTCAAATTGAGGATAGACAGTTGTAGAGTAGATGTGCAGAAATTTGCATTTAGCCAGCAGGTGGTTGACTGCGGAACAAATTTCCATCTTCTGTGTGAAATGTTTGTTTTTTTTTTTTTTTTTTTCACTGATGCTTTAGCTTGCATCACATATCTTTAATACTATTCTCCTGATCTAGTACCAGAGGACTTCTTCCTTTTTCAAGGTAAAAACTGTCCTCAACATAAAGAGGTTGTTGAAGAGATAAAGAAAAATGTAACCACTGAACTGAACATGATCTCCTTGGACGCCCTCACCGACTCTTTTCAGAAATGTTTTGAATGCATTCAATCTGGTGGTGATTACTTTGAATAAAAGTAAAAAAATTTTTTTGCTTCATGTTCTTTTATTGTGCCAGTCTTGGTACTTTATTGCCATACCTTGTATATGCTTTTCCAGCAGTTTTTTTTTCAGTTAATTGCTCTCTCCTACCTATCCAAATGTAAAGATCCCGTACAGAGGAATGATGTCCATTCATGTCACCAACATTGAAACAAAAAGCAATTGTCTGACTAAGTTAACAAGTTCTGTAGAGGTGAACGTTTGATTAGGTGACAATATACCAAAACAAGCATTGTTATACCAAATTGCTAAACTTCTTGATATACCTCAGTGTACTGAAGTAGAAGTATCTATCCTTCCTAGTTAATGTATACTATTTTATTGTGGCAGATATTTGTAATGTAAGATCAGTTTTCTGTAAATGCAAACCAACAGGATTGTGTTGCTCCAGGCTACTATGTTTTGGCTTCCACTTGCTACTTGTTGGTATCTAGGCTGCTACTAAGACCACAACAGTTCCAGTGAATCAGAGGAGACTATTTTGTTTTCACAGAAAAAATAGCTTGCCTGTTGCCAATATCAATTTCTGCATGTATTTAGAGAACGGAGCCATCATAATCTTCCTTATTGTCAATATCCATACGATCAGTGATGTGTTTCTTCTTGTCAAACGTTTTAGCATGCTTTACTTGATCCCGAAGTGGATTGAATAACTAGAGGAATAGTTTGCTCTAGTTATTCAATCTTCTGATGATGTGAGGACTGATTTTGCCCACTCACAAAAGATGTACTTGATAGAACAGTAATGTCTGTTTGTACTGCTATGTGCATTACAGTTGGATTACTGATGTCTGTTAGTTCTGGGAAATTATATTTTTTACTTCTGGATTTTCTTCTCCCTTTTCCATTGTTAATTTCTTTTGAAAATGCAGAGTGGCGACTGCCTTGACAGTTTGGGACATATCATTATTTGCACAGTACAATTTGTGTGAGTGTGTTCTTTGGACCCACAGACACACATGTGGCAACCCCTCTGCATAATGTTTGCAGGTGTACAAATTTTTGGTATTTGAAATACTTTACTGGGTTAGAAATTACAATCCCCCTCCCACTCAGCAATTCTAATAACCAGCTTAATTGTTGGTGGTATGTTTGGCCTACTGGAGGAAGTATGATGGCATGGGTAATGTACTATCTTTCTTGGTTACTATTTTTCTTTGCCTGTATGGCATTTTTCATTTGCCACTTCCCCGGCGACTTCTGCTGTACACATTCAGAAGGTACCATTCTGAAATTATCCCCTCTTTTGATGTATTTAAGAGGCATGTGGGTTATTTGTGTCAGGAGTCTTTTAGCATGATGCCATTTCAACTGAGAGATCGCCTCATCTTAGTCTGCATACCATTTTAGGCATAGTTTCACGTAATCTGCGCTTAGTCTCACCTACGTAATGTCCCCCACAATCCAGACGCTGAATTTTGTAGATAACCCCACCATTGTCAACTCCCACAACAGGGTCTTTAACTGCTGCCATCACCATGTGCAGCTTCCATCCCGGAAGCTGCACACAACGTATTTGGTACGAACATAAGATGCGGGCTATTGGTTGTGAAACGCCCGGATAGTAGGGAATGTACGCAGTGGAGCCAAGTACTCCACCCTCCCTCTGAGTACCACGTCCACAACAACCTTCAATCACGTTCCTGGGGTATCCACATCTCACAAGGTCGGCCATGACCCGTTTAATTTCTTCCTCCCTATCCTCAGAGGTAGAGCAGTGCGACCAAGCCCTGCTCATTAAAGCCCTAACTACACTCTTCTTATGACCTCCAGTCTGGGCAGAACCCAAAATGAGTATACTGGGCCCGACACATTTTCTTCCTAAATACTATTGTTTTTAATTGTTGGCCGACCCTGTAAATCCAGACATCCAAAAATGGCAGAGCGCTCGACCTCGGAGGTAAACTTTATAAAGGGGGAACTACTATTAAGCCAACTGAGAACCTCTGGCTGGCCCACGTCCCCTACGTAGTATAGCGAACGTATCGTCCACATACCTCTTCCATGCCCGCAGGGGCAACGGACTAGAGGAGTTCATCCTATTCTCAAATTCTTCCATTGCTAAATTAGCAATGACTGCGCTAATAGGTGAACCCATAGCCACGCCCCGGATCTGTTGATGCATCACACCTGCAAATACCATAGTGGTGCCGGACAAACACAAGCTAACACCTTCACATATGTCCTGTACACTCAAATTCGTCCCATCTCTCAAAGTATTATCACCTTCCAAGGCTGTGTGCACACAATCCAAAGCATGATCCACCAGAATACACGTGAATAACGACACCACATCAAATGATATCAAAATTTCTTCTTCTTCAATGTTCTGATCCTGGGCAAACCATATAAATTCCGGACTATTCTTCACTGTCCAGCTAGGGCTTTAATGAGCAGGGCTTGATCGCACTGCTCTACCTCAGAGGATAGGGAGGAAGAAATTAAACGGGTCACGGCCGACCTTGTGAGATGTGGTTACCCCCGGAATGTGATTGAAGGTTGTTGTGGACATGGTACTCAGAGGGAGGAGGGAGTACTTGGCTCCACTGCGTACATTCCCTACTATCCGGGTGTTTCTCAACCAACAGCCTGCATCTTACGGTTGTACCAAATACATTGTGTGCAACTTCCAGGTCGGAAGCTGCACACGGTGATGGCGGGAAGTTAAAGACCCTGTTGTGGGAGTTGACAACAGTGGGGTTGTCTACAATATTCAGTGTCCGGATTGTGGGGGATGTTACGTAGGTAAGACTAAGCATAAATTACACGATAGATTGGGGGAACATAGCAGGATGCTTAGATTGGCTAATGTCTCGGGGTTGGGCACGGGATAACAACCAAAGGAGCGGGTTTCCGGAAGTGGCTGGAGAGCCTAAGGATTTGTTCCTTGGGTGATCATAGCCTGAATAGGGATTAGCGTTTTAAAGTTGTACAGCCCCGAGCCACTTCCAGTGCTGATATACAGGAAACGGAACATGCACAGGTACCATAGTACACCCTGGGTCTGCTGGGAAGGCTTAGTACTTTATAATGAATTGCTGATGCATCACTACTTATGTTGGAAAAAGGCAGCAGATGCTGCCGAAAGCTTCAGTTTTAGAATAGTACGGGTTTAATGTATAATATTTTATATTTTTATTGTATTTTAAATTATATTATATTTTACAGTCGATTTTATGTATTTTATTTATTTTTACTATGTTTAAAGTTATAATTGGTCAGAGTTGGCGGCATTAATTATGGATAGATTTCCTGACCACAGAGGTCTTTTTAGTGAAGAGAAAATGGTTATTTAAAAAGTACTAGATACCATTGTAGCAGCTATCATTTGTGTATTGAAGTCAGAAAATGCTGGTCCACTCCCTACCAATTTTGATATCTAAAATAATATTGAAGTTTCAAAATTTTAACATAAGAAATCACACTTGCCTACTTTGGAAACAAAAATTGTTTATTAAATTTACTATGTAGTAACTTAACAGGTACTTAGAGGCTAAAAGAATTATGCGAGTCCAAAAGTATTATTAAATTAATAGTCCTATACATACATATTGGGCACAATCTCTTTCTGCACATAGCTATGAATAAACTGGGATTGCTATTTAGTGTGTCAGTCTCAGATTATAGAGGCACTTCATTATGAGTTGCATTCTTGTTGTACTACTCTAAATAAAAGGCACTGCTCCAACTGAGTAATTGTTTTTATTTAGAGTAGTTTTTTTGATTTGGTAGTTGTTGGCGCATCGGCTTCTGTGGCCATATTGCACCTCCCAAGGTTTTTGCAGTACTTTGATCCAAGCCCGAGGCGGGAATCGAACCCGCGACCTTTGGGTTGCCAGGCAGGTACTTTACCCACTCGGCTAGCCCGGTCGGCATTTAGAGTAGTGCAGCACTACCAAGGCAACTTGTGGTAAAGTATTCCACAATATTAGAAGGATGCACTAAGTAGCAAATCCATTCTGCTTATAGCTATGTCCAACATGTACAATGACTTTATATAGCTTTCATAGCTCAAGGCTTTTTCCCTAGACTTAACTATGCCTACTTTATTATATTAGATTACTTTTTGACTTTCCTCTCATATAACTCTGATTCTTGTATATTGAGGACTAATGCTTAACCATTCACTAGTCCTCATTACCCTTCATTGGTGTGAGTCAAGATAAATGTGAGAAACAAAGGCATGGTATGCTATGTTCCTACTTGCAGGATTTATGTGATTTGTACAAAGTATATTTTGTGCTAATTATCTGCTGATAAAGAGTTAACATATAACAGTAAATGCATCAGTTATGTTATGTACTATTCTCTCTTCACCAGGATTTACTGAATTTTTCATCACCATAACAAATAGTAAATTAATAAATGATAAGTAACATTTATTAAGAATGAGAGAAAGATCATTTGTATACTACTTACCTCTCGGTGTAGCAAAATGTTCGGCTGAAGGCAATATGTGTGAACGATCCTCCTCTTTTTCCTAAAGAAATTAAAAATAATAATTGTGATCAATGAAATTTAAAATGAAATAAAGCATAACTGAATCAAATGCTTCTTGCAAGCTATAAACTGTACTTTTATATCTTACAGATAATAAACAGGTTTAAGACACATCTTTTCATAGGCAGGATCCAGTATTCAGTTTAGGAGTGTGCATCTTAACTCAAACAACCTAGGTGCACAGGTTGTATCTACGTATTTCCAAAAACCATGTCTTGTGACCTGTTTCTTAATTTTCTTTTTTATGACATGCTGTAAGCACTGTAAATATGATCTTAGTCATGGAATGTTGTCTTAGAACAAACTGAGAAATACAGCCTTATATACAAGATACTGGGTGGCCACTTTATAAGAGCATGTACACTTGTGCTGCTGCTGTTGTTGTTAGTTGTTGCCGCATCAGCTTCTGTGGCCATAATGCACCTCCCAAGGTTTTTGCACTACTCTGATCCAAGCCCGAGGCGGGATTCGAACCAGCGACCTTTGGATTGCCAGGCAGGCATTTTACCCATCCGGCTAGCCCAGTCGGCTTACATACATTTGTGCAATTTGTTACAACTGAACTGGGAAAAGTTCCATTCCTGTCAGCAAAAAGGTACACCAAAAGGAACTCAGGTACACCAAAACTGGACAGTGGAGGATTAGAAAAACATTTCTTGGCTAAAGAATCCTGGTTTTTGCTGTTTCATGCTGATCAAAGAACAGAAATTCATTCTTATCTAGCCAGCTTGCATTGTTTACACCTCACAGAATGGACCCATGAACCCATAAGTCCATGGGTCCATCCTACCAGGTGTCAACAATGCAAAACTGGTTGCAGCAACATAGCATGGGGAGTGTTTTCTTGATGCATATTGAGCACTCTGATATGAGTGAAGCAACATTTGGATGCCACAGGTTATCTGGAAATTGTTTCCAAGTGGATTCCTTAACTGAAACAACAGATAATGTGCCATGTCACAAGGCCAGAACTGATTCCTGGAATGACAGTTGCTGCATTGTCCTCTCTAGTTAAATTTCAATTGAGTTGGGCACCTGTGGGAAACAATTAAGTCAACATCGTTCAGCATACCTATGGCATTTTCAGCATCTCACTGGGTCCATGACGTGATGAATCCAGGCTGTTCTAGGGCTAAAGGGAAACCTACTCACAATTAGGTAGGTATACCTAATAAAGTATAAATATATAATACAATTACATACACAGTTGTATAGTAAAATGCTTATGACAACCATATCAGATATTTTCTTAGTTATATAACAATTTATTTTACAGAAAGAAATAGTGTTTTGCAGATGTATTCCACTGAAGTGGCTAAGAGCAGTCTTAAAATTGCAAGTGTAAAAGCAAAGCCCTTGAAGAAAAAAGACCATATAATGCAAAGATCTCACCTCTGGTTATATTATTTTTAACTTCATAATATAACCAATTCCAGAAAACATAATGTTTTATGTATGTGTATGTTTTTTTTTAATTATTTTTAGAACATAACATTAACAAGACTTGTGTTCTGGACATAACACTAACAATGAAACTTCCTTTTTGCTGCATAAAACTTGCTTTTTTTTATTGCATATTCATTTAAAATATTATTAATAACATGTAATTAATAGATTATATGTTAAATTAGATTATATTAATAGATTATTAATAGATGCTAGTAATAGATTTAATTATGTGATGCTTTGTGACAACGGATAAATCAATATTAGTTGTAGTAAAAAAAATTTTTTTCAGTGCATCATTTGTTGTTCCACCTGGCTGTCACACTTCTTTTTCAATCTTCAGTATATGCTAAGAATTCCACAACTGTACCTTTGTGGCACATTCTAGCCAATGATATAAAATAAACAGCCATGTCACGGTGTCAGATGATCTAACCAGGAGACACTACTCTCAACTTTATCAATACTGAAAATGAACAAACTCTGCCTTCACAATGGTATGCTTCAAATATTTTATTAAATTATTTACCAAGAGCTTATTTTTCATTGCAGTACTCACCTCTATATCCGTAAATTAAGAAAATGAATTTATAGAAGGTAAAAGGTGAAATAAAGTTTTGTTGCCAACAAAACCACAATGCGTGCTATATAGGTAGCACAATCATCAAATCTGGATCATAATAATAGTTTACATGTTCCCTGTTTATGGCGGCCCCTAGGCATATGCTTATCTCCACCTAATGTCTCAGTGAGGAAATAATCCCTGTTCAATGGGCCTGACATAGTATTAACACACACTACAATACTGCAGTATGTGTTATCCATGTCAGACCATTTTTCCACCAGGGAGCAGCTTTCCCTGGACCCCCTGGACAGCCAAATCCCGGCGCACGTTCGACGTCATGTAAAGCCGGGCCTGTTCCAATAGTCTGTGCTATAGCACAAAGTCCTGCATCCGCCGGGGGGGGGGGTGCCATACCAGCAGGATGCCCAATCCTGAGTACCAATAATAGTTTACAGTCAAACCACTCCATAACTGAACTTAGCTAACACGCACAATCTTGCAGTCACACTCTGGTTTCAACAAAACACATCATATGTAGTGCTGAATGCTAAATTACTGACAAACTTTCCACCAATATGGCACCTAGCACGTGTTAAATTTCCCACATGCGATACAGTAATGCATCCTGGGAGTTGAGGCCTGTTACGTTCTCTTGCCATGAAACCAACTGATGATGATGTTGAAGTCTCCTGGGTTTTAATACACTATTCCGATTCCTTTATAGACGACAACCTGGGAAAAAATTGTGCACTTCTTTTCTTCCTTAAAGCATTTTTAAATAGTTTAATCTTAATTTTTTTCACATTCTATTAATTCACTTTCTTAATTTATAGATTTATAGGTGAGTACTGCAAAGATAAGCTCTGGCTAAATAATTGAATGAAAAACTTACAGTACGTCAAGCTCTAGCTAAACAATTCAGTTGCAGGTTCAAAGACTACCATAAGGTTAATCTGCCAACTGAATTCCGTCAAACAAATGTTAGTCTTTGTTTCATTTTTGCTTTTGGTAGTCATGTTGCAATAAGTAAACATGAACTGAAATCATTCCACATTAAAAGCAATAAGCACAATTCTTATATGGAGTGATGTAGTAGTTGAGGCTTGTGATGCAAGAAAGCAAGCTTATGTAGCATGTAATGCTAGTAATAAACAGGCCATCAGAAAGGGGAAAAAAAAAAAAAAACATTTCACACATCCAATACCTCTAAATGTTTGTCCAGTTCCTCGTTGGATTTATTTAAGCTATCAAATTTCCATGACAGATGGAAGTTTGTTCTAGCAATCAACTAACAGCTGAAAGGCATATTTCCACACATCTATTCTATAACTGTCTTTCCTCAATTTGAATTTATGCCCCCTCAGGTTTGTAATCTGAGCAAGAGGAAGAATCCCATCAGAATTGAGCCTGCTAAACCTATTCAAGTCTTATACACCTGAATCAGATCGCCTTGCAGGTGGCTAGTCTCCAGACGCTGCAATCTACAGAACTCAATCGACTAGCCTTCGTTGCACTCACCAATCTTATTGCCTTTCTCTGAACTCACTCAAGCACTCTACATCCTTCCTAAAATGAGGCCTCCAGACCTGTTTGCAGTACTCAAGGCATGGCCTGACCATTGCCATATACAAAGGGATAATTACCCCCTTTTCTCTACTAGCAAAATTCCTGTATATTAGCATTAGTAGAGGCATATGATGCAAGAAAGCAAGCTTATGCAGCATCAGCCAAAAAAAAAAAAAAAAACCACTTCACCCCTCCGTTCGTTCGAAATACCTGTCCAGCTGCGCCTTAAATTTATTTAGGATATCAACTTCCACGACAAGGGATGGAAGTCTGTTCCACCAACCAACTACCTGCTGGCTAAAGGCAAATTTCCGCACGTCTATCCTACATCTGTCTTTCCTCAATTTGAATTTATGCCCTCTCAGGTGATTATTCTGAGCAAGAGGAAGAATCCCATCAGCATTGAGCATGATCAAACCATTCAAGGCTTTATACACCTCTATCAGATCACCTCGCTGGTGCCTAGTTTCCAGACACTGTAATTTGCAAAACTTAAGCCTTTCTTCGTAAGAGTACCCCTTTTTTCCATTCACTAATCTTGTTGCCCTTCTCTGTACTTGTTCCAGCAGCTCTACATCCTTCTTGAAATGAGGACCTGTATACAGTATTCAAGGTGTGGCCTGACCATTGCCTTATACAAGGGAATAATCACCTCCTTATCCCTGTTAGAAAAATTCCTGTATATCATTGACAAGACACCATGAGCTACTCTTGCAGCCCATCTGCACTGCTCAGAGAACTTCATATCTGCCTGCACAATTACCCCCAGGTCCTTTTCATTCTCTACCACTGTCAGTGTAGTACCACAGAGTTGATACGTTGCTCTGGGGTTGCTGTTTCCATATGTAGTACTTTACATTTGTCAGTGTTAAACTTCATTTGCCACCTCTCAGCCCATCTGCTCAACCTTTCCAGATCCGGCCGACCGGGCTAGCCGAGTGGGTAAAGTACCTGCCCGGCAACCCAAAGGTCGCGGGTTCGATTCCCGCCTCGGGCTTGGATCAAAGTACTGCAAAAACCTTGGGAGGTGCAATATGGCCACAGAAGCCGATGCGCCAACAACTACCAAATAAAAAAAAAAAATTTCCAGATCCTGTTGTGTCAGTAGTGTCCTTGACAACCCTGCCAAACTTTGTATCGTCTGCAAACTTGGACATTAAGCTTGATATACCATCCTCAATATCATTTATAAATACAGAAAACAATAATGGACTCAACACTGAACCCTGAAGGACTCCACTAATAACATTAGTCCACGATGAGCAGTGTCCATTGATTACTACTCTGTCTTCTCCCATTTAACCATCCCTTAATGCCATAGTGCTCCAATTTGTACAGCAGTCTTCCATGTGCAACAGTATCAAAAGCTTTCCTGAAATCCAAGTATATGATATCAAAATTATTTTTTGCATTCAGTTCCTTTGTGAGCACATCATAGTATCCAACCAAATTAATCAGACAGGACTTCCCCGTAACAAACCCATGCTGTGTATGAACTATAACTGCAGTCTTGTCTAGATGATCCTGCAGTGCTTCCACTATTTTCCCTGGAACAAAATATCAGATCTGTAATTACTCGTGTCACCCTTTGCAAGTAAAGAATCTCTTCGTGAATTAGGGACCTCGAAAGACGGTCCCCATCAACTTTCATAATTATGGATAAGGGTTTGCTTACTTCCTTTGCTGCCTCCTTTAATATAACTAGATAAATCCCACCACCTCCTCGGGTGCCTTTCTTATGTTCAACTTCAACAATTTCTCCTCCACTCTGCTCTAGGTTATTATAAAATCATTCAGCTCCCTGCTATTTGATAAGCTTCTGGCTTCCACTTCCCTACAGAATTTCTCCACTACCTCAATAGAGTCATCAATATGGCCTAAGTTGGTGATGCACCTAAAATGCACCCCATCAACTTTCATAATTATGCACCCCATCAACTTTCATAATTATGGATAAGGGTTTGCTTACTTCCTTTGCTGCCTCCTTTAATATAACTAGATAAATCCCACCACCTCCTCGGGTGCCTTTCTTATGTTCAACTTCAACAATTTCTCCTCCACTCTGCTCTAGGTTATTATAAAATCATTCAGCTCCCTGCTATTTGATAAGCTTCTGGCTTCCACTTCCCTACAGAATTTCTCCACTACCTCAATAGAGTCATCAATATGGCCTAAGTTGGTGATGCACCTAAAATACTAAAACAACAACAACAGTTACCACTGAGTCCATTTGCCTAATTTCTGTATTTGTTATTGAAGTCAGTTACTGTCATTAACCAGCTTGCCAACAACATCATTAGCAAACTTAGACATTAAACTTGATACGCTTTCATCAATATCGTTAAAAATATTGCAAACAATAAGAGTTACTGCACTAAAATCTGAAGAACTCCACTAATAATATTAGTTCATGAAGAGGAGTGTCCATTAATGCAGCAGTTTCTTCATGTAGAACAGTATCTTGCCTGGTGATGACTGACCATGGTAGTTGGTGTTTTCTTGGACAATTTAAAGGGTAACTGATGTGAAAGTTGATGGTCCCAAGAACTGTCTTCTGATTCTGGATTGTCCTTTGTTTTCTGTACTTCTTGAACAGTTGGTGAAATGAGGGTCTTTGCCATTCCCTGAAGGTTACTTGGCGATAAAGATGGATTTGATTTTTTTTTGGCTTCTTCTACTGAAGGAGCTGGATAGGGTTCTTATCGTTCTGGTGGGAAATAAACAAGACCTACTTGTATCCCAAAGTTGTTTTCCATAAAAGTTATGCAACTGGTCTTGAAATCTATTCATGGTCCTTATGAGTTTGGATTAAAACAGTACATGGGAGTGTTTTAAACATTAAAACACTTCATACCATTCATAAATTTGGAATGTGATCCAAATACTTTTGTACGATTGTGTAAGGCAATTTTTTTTTGTCTGATGGTACAACCTAATTTCTGTGCATCTGTTGGCCTATACCAATTGTAATACCTTAAAAAAGGGAGGCTCTCACGGCTGGCACAATGATTACAATTACTATTTCACAGCGCTGAAAAAGGCCCATGTTCGAATCTCGTTTGTACAGTAGTTTTATTGGGTTTTTTTTTTTTTATATATATCTATTGGGGAGTTAGTTGCTATCGGGTGAGGGTAGCACGGTTCCCTTCTTCCCCAGAAATTAGGATTTTCTCCTGCAAACACACATTAAAACAAATATGTCCCTAAATTTTTGTCATAATCGATATATATTTATTCTTTGAGAATTCAACTCAAACAATATTTCCTAACACAGCAAATATACAAAAAGGTTTTTAATAAAATAAAAGATTGCAATAAAAAGATTTTTATATACAGTAATACCCCGACTTACGCGAACTCGGAGTTACGCGGTTCTTGATTTTTTCGTTTGGCAACGCTGCCGCCCACTATCTTCAAGGTCGTTTTTCATATGTTATCGATATACGGTGCGACGGCGGAGAATGAGAGCGAAAGATGAACAAAATTCAACTTTGCTGCTGCTTTTATGTTTTTTATATCAGTGAAGGGGAAACACATTTCACCATAATAACGTAAAAACCAACACAATTCCAGCTATCGGTATAATCGCAAATGCAATTAGATCGAGTTTACTACCAGTTTATAACAGATTTCACTAGCAGAAATGCAACTGGATTTTTATTGTTTTATGGTAGTAACCCCTAGAAATGTGAGGTGTTAATAGTGTATCTCTGCCTTTATGGTGTTGTTTATTCAGTTGCTACATGCGCGCAGCTTTGTTTATGCATATCAAGCGTGCCTCCTCGTTTTGTAATTGTGCTTTATTCCCTAAAAATGAGTAAAATACTTAATTAAAAGGTGTGAAAAGGAAGCGTCCTGGTGAAGACACTGCAGATTCAGAGAGAAAAAGAAAAGCAATTATCGATAAACAGAGGTGGATGGATCAAAAATTCTTACCCGGGAAAATTTATAGTGGCCTCATACTATGGTTTATGGCCAAAATCACACTGGCCCACCGGGGTTTCCCCGGTAAGGCTTATGGCCAGTCCGCCTCTGTCGATAGAGAAAAAATATAAAATTGTGAAACGCTTTGAGCGAAATGAAAGACCATGTGATATTGCACGTGCTACAGGCCTAAACGAAGCAACGGCGAAAAGCACATGACAATTGCAAACTTGACAGGTTGAAAATTGAAAAGGACTCAATTGTAAAGGGCTTAAAAATTTTAGAAAACAGACTCCAACGAAGAACGCGTTATAGCTACAAAGCAAGGAATAAAAAAATTATTAGCTTGCTACGAAGAAATTCTGCGTGAAAAAAAGAAGGCGCTGTGTCGTCAGGCGAATTTGTTAGATTTTATGAAGCCATCGACATCGAAATAACTTTTTTTAACGTAAGTCATTTGTTTTTTAATACATATTTTGTATTAATATGTATAAAGAACTGCAATTTTATTAATATTTTTCTTCTAAACTAGTGTTTTTTTAGTCCTTGGTCCCAATTAAGCAAAATTTATATGTATTTATATGCAAAGTTGTACCCCGACTTACGAGAATTCGACTTACGCGATTTTCGTCGGACCCACCTATCGCGTAACTTCGGGGTATTACTGTATTTTATATTTACACTATTACAGTTCATTTGTGGCCTCATTTTAAACAGTAGCTCATCAATTTAGCAATGAAAAACGATATGATATTGGACAAAGGTGAACAAAAATGTTTTTGTTCAATTAAATCTACAGAAACACATACAGCAATGAGCCAAAACATTATGACCACCTACCTAATATGATGTTGGTCCTCCACGTGCAGCCAAAACAGCTCGTATTCGGTGAGGCATGGATGCTACAAGATTTCTAAACATGTCTTGTGGTATCTGGTACCAACACGTAACCAGCAGATCCTTTAACTCTTGTAAGGTGATGGTTGAGATTCTGGACATTGGAGTTGCTGTTCCAACACAAACCACAGATGCTTGATGGGATTGATGTCTGCAAAATTTGGAGGCCAGGGCAATACCTGGAAGTCTTCCTCGTGTTCTGTGAACCAGTCTCGAACAATCTGGGCAGTGTGGCACGGTGCGTTATCTTGCTGATAGATGGCGCCGCCAGAGGGGAAGACCATTACCACGAAAGGGTGTACCTGGTCAGCAATGATGTTTAGGTAGATGGTAGGTCAGAATGCCCGGCACATTGACTGGACCCAGGGTATCCCAGCAGAACATCGTCCAAAGCATGACACCTCTGGCTTATTTTTGTCCCACAGTGCATCCAGACGGCAACACTTCCTCAGATAAATGACGCACACATACCAGGCCGTCCACTGGTGCAACAGGAAACGTGATACCAGACGACCTTCTCTCAATCATTCAAGTTCCAGTTTCGATGCTCACATGCCCATTGTAGGCACTGTCTCCGGTGAACCATGGTTAGCATGGGCACTTGGAGTGACCTGCATTTATGCAGCCCCCCATTTTCAGCAGGGTTTGATGTACTGTGTGTTGTGGCACATTACTCCCGTCACCAGCATTCCAATTACCAGCGAGTTGTGCCAAAGTCACCCTTGTGTTGCCATGTACCATCCAGGAGAGCCTTCGCTCACCTCGAGCATCGATGAGCCGTGGTTGTCCAACACCTCGCCGGCGGTCTGTGGGTTTCCCCTCCTCTGACAACTTTCGGTAGGTGCTGACTGTGAGCATGCTCTGACTGTCTGCGCGGGTAGCACAGTGGTATCATCACCATCCTCCCTACACCGGGTAGAAAAGGCCCGGGTTCGAATCCTGTCAATGACGTGAGGAACTTTAGTGGGCTTTTTTCATTCTGTGGCTGAGTTAGTCGGCCTCAGACATAGATAGCAAGGTCCCCCCCCCGCCCAGAAACTGGGTTTTTTTTTTTTTTTTGTCCAGCAAACAGACAAATCTACAGAAACCAGAGAACACATGCAATTTACAGACAAAATAAATATGGGTAGATGTAATCATTTACAGGGGACCCTAATATCATAATTTGTTTTTTTTTTTTTTTTTTTTTTGGATATGCTCTGACCCAGTCATCTGGCCATTACAATTTTGGCCTTTGTGAAATTTGCTTAAGTCTGCTGCCTTTCCCATTTGAATAACAAGAGTAACACTGATTAACAGATCTCAGTATCAAGTGTTTTTTATACAGTGTCCCAACCTGCACACATGCTGTAACCTGCAGTTGCTTCAATTTGCATAATGACTCACTGGTGTATCTATTCAAGTTAAGACATACAGGGTGATTCACTACCAGTGCGACAAACTTGCAGGAGGTGTTGGGGGCACAAAGACTAATCACACAGCACTGCAGGGTCCAAAATGCCTTCGTCATGCAGTAGAGGACGTTGAACGGGAGGTCGCGTGAACAGCGATCCCGCTGGAAGTCAGCATTTGCGAACCGTTTCTGTTGAAGAAACCAAGTAGCAAAAGTCCTCCGGAGTGGATAATCCACAGGCTCCAATGATTGGACGCGTTGCAGATGGTACGAACTCATTTGGTTTGTTGACATTATCCTCCATATAGTGGATTGGGAAATACCCAATCGTTGGCCCATCACTCTCGCGTACTCGTACTCGGATTGCCTTCTGCAAAACGTAGGACATACTCCTCATTGTCTGGCGTCCTCGTCTTTCGCTCTCGATTCATGATACCTCTCGTGAAACAACCAGTCTCACATAACCTTCTGTGCACACGTGCGAAAATCGTATGATGAGGAGCATGCCTGTGCGGGAAACATTCCTGGTACAAGCTCAGAGCGGCGCGCCCGTTACAGTCCACAGCTCCATACGCATGGTGCATGTCGGCCAGTTCAACGTTTGAATACTCATCCATCCTACTGCCTCGGGAACCGGTTCGCAAATGCTGACTTCCAGCGGGATTGCTGTTCACGCGACCTCCCATTCAACATCCTCTACCGCATGACGAAGGCATTTCGGACCCTGCAATTCTATGTGATTCCGATTCGTCTTTGTGCCCCCTACACCTCCTGCAAGTTTGTCGCACTGGTAGTGAATCACCCTGTATATGCAAATATTTGATATTGTAAAGGATAATAAAAGAGATAATTACATAGATGATTCTGCAATACATATTAAACCAGTGACTCCATTATTTTCCCCAGAGCAGAAGTTAAACTAACTGGTCTGTAATTACTCATGTCCCCCTTCGATCTTCCTTTGTGAATTGGAGATACAGCTGCACATCTCCAGTCCATGGGGACTTCCCCGTCCAAGGATGCTCTCAGAATTATGGCTAATGGTTTGCTTGCTTCCTTTAATATAACTGGATAGATCCCATCCACCCCAGGTGCCTTTCTTATGTTTAACTTCAACAATTTCTCCTCCACTTTGCTCTCAGTTATTATAAAATCATTAAGCACCCTGTTACAGTTTGATTAACTTCTGGCATTTTCCACCCTTTATAACCTCATTTGTGAATGTAGATGCAAAATACTTATTCAGATTATCAGCTATCTGAGCAGGATCATCAACAGTGAAACCATTGATATCATGTCCTGCTCATTTCTGGAAAAAACACCCCTTACCAATTCAAACCATAATTACCCACTGTATCATTTTTAAATGCATCTTGAAGATGTTATTCTATTTCTGCCATTGTAAATAGTCTGTTTCCAGAAGCATATAGCCTTTCACCTGACCCTAGACAGTCTATTGGACATGAGAGTACACGAAGGATGGCCAGCCAAAATATTATTCATATCAAAATTTGATATTTGAAGCAGAAAACTGATCCCTAACTGAATTAGATGCACAGCAATTCTGCTGTAAATTAACCAGAATGGTATGCTAAATTTAAGATTAACTGTGCTTCTATATCGAAATATTTTCAAGGTAAATAAAATGATGTGACAGTATAATAAAATCACATCATTTCACTAATGCTGATTAATACATTTTCTCAAAACACAAACCAATCATTACCAACTTTTGAATTACAAAAAACTAGAGATCAGGGTACTTTAAAACGGGTTATAGGCCAAAACAGAAGAAGAAAAAAAAAAAAAAAAAAAAACAGCAGTGCTATCCAAAAAAACAGGAGGAAAGCAGATTTTTTTTTGTAAAAAATCTTTTTTCCCCCTTTCAAGTCCATAATGCACTATAACTTGAATCTCACTGGCAAAATATGCATTTTCTATTAAAATACAGCCATAAGATTGTGTACAGTACAGTATGCTTTTAAACATTACTTTACCTAACATGACATTTTTCTGTCTGTGAATTTTATTAGACATAAGCTGATTTTTATTGCTTCAAAAAAGACACTTTTGCAGACTTTGCCCTCATCAGACATGTTGAGTCAAAGAGAACAAGGGTATGTTTGTATCAGTGGCAGTCCTTCCTAGGTGGAGCATTTCCAAATGCTTCACCAGAAAGAGATCTGAATTGAGGTTTTGTTTTTCTAACCTGGCTAAAACTCAGTACTGCTATGAGGAATTATTATATTTCAATCTAACTTGTGCACTTTTCAATTCCCCAACCAAGAACATCTGCACATCAATTCTTTCTTCTTTCACAATAGTATCTGGTAGGTTCTCAGACCTTGATGGATTGACAGAACCGATGGTATAAAACATCTATTTCTTTATCTTTAATGGCACCAATAAATACTGGAAATTTATCCACAAAAAATTTCAGATTTAAAAATGCACTGCCAATTGATGAAATTTGAGTTACCTCCCCATTTATAAGAACATTTTTAAATGGGAACTTTGTGCACAATGTAGTCACATGCTGCCATAAGTTAATTTCTCAATGAGTAAAGAACAGAATGTTCTCTTGTTTTAGACAACCCTGGCAATAGAAACTAAGGTAATCAATTTTTAAAATAGAAGATTTGGACTAAGGCGCATTTAGGGCTAGAGCCTCAAGCTGCGAACAAATTTAGACTATGTATATAAAGTGCTTAGCATCATAATGATCAAATCATCATCAAATTCTATTATGATGCTAAGCACTTTATATACATAGTCTAAATTTGTTCGCAGCTTGAGGCTCTAGCCCTAAATGCGCCTTAGTCTAAATACATCATACACCATCAGGCATCTCTCATATTGTGGAGTTATACTTCATAACTGTTTTTGCCATCATTGCATCACTTGGGTACCTACCCACTCACTGATGAAGGGCCAAATAGCCATTTGAAACAGTGCTGTCTGGGTGGTGGTACCTATCTGAGAATAAGTAACACTAGTCTTCTCCTTAGGTGAAGCGTTACTTATTCGAAGTAGTGCAATATCATGGCAACTTGTTGTGAAGGTATTCACAATATGAGATATAACCTAAAACGATGCCCACCTTAAAAATTTTCTGTTTATACAGAAATGGCTGTGTATTATGATGCTAAGCACTTTATATACATAATAGAAGATTTGATAATGGTTGGTAAAATAAATTTGCATGGAACATCCTTCAATATGACCTCCATATTTTCAAACATTGGCAATACTTTATTTTATTCAACCAGAAAAGAAAACACGAATGGACTTTCTACATGAGTGAGGATAACATGCCTAGAATTATAAGCAACCATGCTTGGTTGCTTTTACCAAAAGTTGGCAATTCTGAAGGTTTTTTCTTATGTTCATCGATTTGGATATGAGTAATGGTACTCACTAGTGGTCACAGTGTACTTTTCTATTTGGTAGCCCTGAAAAGTGCTCATATTACCTTTTCTGACTACTACTAATCTTATTTAAACAGACTTGTCAAGGTTACCACAGTTTTACCAGTCTTAAACATTTAACCAAAGATAGTCACATAAGCTTCAAAATCTTTTTTACTTTAGTGGCAGGCATCAGTTGAAATTATTTAAATCTATTTTTCCTTTTAGCTCTTATTTCTAGATAGTAGTAAATGTTTACCAAGAATTCATCCACTTTTACAGGAAAGTATGCAGGCTCCTTTTGAGAGCACATAAATTAGTGGGATGACAAGGACTATTATCTACAAATGCTCAACCTCCTCATTTAATACCTTTTCTACTTCAATTTTTAGGTCTATCATTTTACACTAAGTGCAAGTCAATTGTTTAAGGGCCACATACTTTCACGTTATGCCCAATGTACCCTGCAGAGTCACCTTCCAATGCCAGCACTGAGAGCAAGCAGCTTTCATTTTGACATTTTCATTTATTATTTTTTTTTTAACCATAGCATATTTTTCAGAACCATCATTACCTTTTCTTTCCTTCTCCATGCAATTTCATTAAAAATTTGTTGTTTTGTCTTTCTACAACTTTTTTTTTTTGCTATTTCACTATCGGGAAACATTTCTGAACAATGCCTGCACTCAGAGGAAGATTGCAAATAAACATTTGGCATGTTTGTCACTGTCACATGAAAAGAAAAATCTGTTTTGCATTTCTTTTTATGCATTGCATGCTGTCGCTATGCTTATTTGTTTGCAAATGTCTAATTAAGGTATTATTATTATTAGCCATATAGTGCAAGGAAGCCTGAGGCTTATGCTGCACCAGCCAAAAAAAAATAAATAAATAAATTTCCAAGTTACCCTGAGAGAGAGAGAGAGTGTGTGATGATATCCAGCGCAGGACACTGGGTGTGCCAAGCCCAAACTCACCAGATGTGAGCCCCCTGGGGTTATGTTTCCACTGCTTTAAAATTGAAAAAAATCACATCAACATATGATACACAAGGCTATCTTGTTATGTTACCATTTACAATAGAGAAAATCTTGTGTATTAGGTGTTCTAAAAATTTATCATATTTCTTTGGCATCTCACCGAAAGACTATTAATTGGCTTTGCACTAAGGTGTTAGTAACTATAAAGGTGAGGAAAGTAGAAAAAGAAGAGTAGTAGATCTGTGAAAGGTGAAAGAATGTAATTTATATATATACAGGGTGTCTCAAAAATATTGGTACAAACGTTAGGGGAGGTAGGTAACATCTAAAGGAATGTGAATCGCATAGGAACCCATAACTGGAAACGTAAATTAAGTTGAGCACGCTGAATTCTGATGGGATCCTTCCACTTGTTCAGATTACGAACCTAAGGGGGCATAAATTCAAATTAAGAAAAGACAGATGTAGATTAGATGTGCGGAAATTTGCCTTTAGCCAGCGGGTGGTTAATTGCTGGAACGAACTTCCATCTGTCGTTGTGGAAGTTGATAGGTTGAATAAATTTAAGGAGGAACTGGACAGGCATTTGGAGGGAATGGTGTGTTGTTTTTTTTTTTTTTTTTTTTGGCTGATGCTGCATAAGCTTATACACTTGCGCTTTCTTGCATCAAATGCCACTGCTACTACTATTATTACGTCACGGGAAAGTAGTAGCAGAGGCACAAGGAGCAGAAATGACACAAGACAGTAATTAGTGGCAAACATTTATTTGACATAATATTAACAATGGAGTACGAGATGGATGCATTTCATGATGTTACAACAGATGCTCGAAGGTTCCACCATGAGACGCGATGCAAGCGTGACACGGACGCAGCATGGATTGCACTCCAGCACCTGGAGTTTCTTTGACAGTAGCAGCAGCGCAGACGAGTCTCGCCACAAGGTCCAATTCCGTCTCCACAGGCGATTCATACACGATAGATTTGAGGCTCCCCCCCCCCACAGAAAGAAATCAAGGCTCGATAAATAAAGTGAGCATGGGGGCCAGGCAACGGGTCCACCTCAGCCAATCCATCGACGCCCAAAACGCCTGTTCAAATGGTCACGAATGCACCTCCATAATGGGCAGGTGCCCCGTCATGTTGAAACCAAATGTTGCGTCTCACATTTGCTGGAACATCGTCAAGTAACCCTGGTAGGACTTGTTCAAGAGTGATGGTAAGAGGTATGGGCCGACTAAGCAGTCACCGACCATACCTGCCCGCACATTTATTGCGAAGCAGTGTTGTGCCGCATGGGGGCGCACACCGTGTGGGTTGTTGTGAGCCCGCACATGAGCATTGTGCTGATTGAATAAGCCTTCTTGAGTGAAATAAGCCTCATCCGTGACCAAAACATAGGCTGGAAAATTCAAGTCTTGAACATTTTCTTGCAGAAACCACTGCGCAAAAGCCACACGTGCAGGATGATTTTGGGGGAGCAGTAACTGAACCCTTTGGAGATGAAAGGGGTGTAAGGAATCGTCATGCCAGACACGCTGTACACTGCAACAAGACACTCCTAAGGCAGAGGCAACGCCACATGTGCTTGTAGTAGGATTATTCTGGATGGCATTCAACACATTTTCTTCCATGGCGGATGTTCGCATCGAATAGGTCTGCCCACACTACTCCTGTTACCTCTAAATGACCCATAATCGCACAAATTTTGATGCACACGTGCAAACAAACGGTAGTCCGGTACATGTCTGTCTGGGAAGCATTCTCCATAAATTTGTTGAGCGGCTCATCCATTGCCCTCTGCTAATCCATACACTAGGTGCATGTCTGCCAGCTCACAGTTCGTATATCAATGCATGCTCTTCATGCGGAGACTACTGCTTGAATGAGTAAACCAGAAATTTTCCCTCTCGCGAACTGATGAACAGCACAGTGTACCGACTTACGGTGACGTTTCCGGTTATGGGTTCCTATGCGATTCACATTCCTTTAGATGTTACCTACCTCCCCTAAACATTTGTACCAATATTTTTGAGACACCCTGTATATAAATGAATATTAATTACATTCTTTCACCTTTCACAAATCTACTACTCTTCTTTTTCTACTTTCCTCACCCTTATAGTTACTGGCACCTTGTGTAACTTTCACATCCATTTATGCATACTTAATTTAATTTATTAATACAACTTATATATATATATATATAAATGGGTTTTAAAAGAAAAGTTTAAAGAGTCACATAGAAAAGTAGATGAAATGGTTTCGATGAAAGCAAGATTAATAAATTAGGTATAACAGATGCACCTAAAAGTGCAAAGCAGCATTAAAGGATGCAAGAGTATATGTAATTTGTATTAATATTAAATTAAATTAAATAAGTATAAATGGATGTAAAAGTTACACAAGGTGCCAGTACTGTTAGGGTGAGGAAAGTAGAAAAGGAAGAGTAGTAGATTAGTGAAAGGTGAGAGAATATTAATATCCTAGAGGTTATGATGAATTAAGCAAATTATGGGCTGAATTGCCAAGCCAATATAAAGTGGGGAACTGTAAGATAAAATTAGTACAACAAAATATTAATAAAGTGAAAATGGTATAGCTGTCATCAGGTATAGGGGGAAAACAATTTTAGTAAAAAGTTAATGCAGGAAATGCTTGATCTGATGTCAGCAGAAGTAAATATTGATACATGATCAGGTATTTCATCAGGGGACTACACCTGACCATGTATCCGTAACTGAATTTCTATACTTGTCCATAGTAGTAGAAGAAAGTGTCACAAGCTTTACTAAAACCCCCGCCGTGAAAAGAAAAGTTTGAGATGAAACAGTAATGTCAAGTTGGCGAAAGTAAAGAAAGCCAACACGAGAGCAACGAGAAACATCGGACAACTTACGCGGAAAATTAGTTTCCCGATACTGCACTATAGGGCTGCTCACTTGGTAAACAGACAGTAGGTGTTATCGGTCTGGAGCAGAAGTCGAGTACGATATATTGATTGACAGGTAGGCGTGGAAAACGATGTGCTGATTGGTGCATGAACACAACACACGATAACATTGGTTTAGTATCACTCAGAAGCACTAATGGTCACTTGCCTCAATGGTAGTCTTGCTTTATTTCTTCTACCTTATAACTATTGGAGGGTTCCTCTGTTTGATCTTCCTCTCTTCTATTCTTTCCTACCTCTCCAGCTCCCAAACTTCTCCTTCTATAGCCTTTTCATTTCATCCTAATTTGGGCTCTCTCGGGTCTTTTGCTCTGGGCTAGTCCAGCAGGTGATAGTAGATCCTGGCCGCCTCCACATAGTGGGGATGGGGCCATGGTGACCAGGTGTTGCTACTTCCCATCTGATAAGAGCCAGGTACCGGCCAAAAACATAACAACACACCATATCACTACACTAAAACATCCAACACACTACATAAAAATGACTGGTTTTGGCGTAAGCTTCTACACAAGATGCAGAACAGCGGCTGATGGGAGAAATCCCAGGATCCACCTCAACAACACATGAAACCCCCCCCTCCCTCTGCCTCAATCGCAACTTTCCCTATTGAATGCTTTCCATAATGGTAAAAAAAGGGCAGGTTACCTCCACTTGAACCCCTCCAGAAATGGAGAGGGTAAGCTAACTTTTTTTCTTTACAATCATGGGTGGACGAGCGCATAAATTGTTTAACAAAATATTAATTTTTTTATTACTGTACTTTTATTTTTAAAGACACTCGTGCAGATACATACGTATCGTAACATCAATCAACAACCTCAATAGCTATTCACTATATATATATATATATTTAAAGAATTTTCCTATTATTTCCTAACCTAACATTTAAGGTTAGGTTACAAAATATAAAGAAAAATAAAGAATCCTTTTCCTTTTTTCGTAACCAAACCTAAATCAACAATATAGTAAAAACACCCATGGACTCCAAAAATCTGCTTTTTAAAATGAGAAAAAAAACATAATGAAGAACATAAAAATGAACAGAACGAAACTTTTATTAATTTAGTTTTCATCAAAAAATCAAACATTTTATTTTCCTTACAAATTTCTTCCATCTTTAAAAGATTAATCTCTACTATTACCTGTTTACCATTCATCACAAAACTATTATGCACCGTTCTTTACTCATAAATCCTTGAGGTTGTCACAGACATTCTCTCAGATATGCCAGACAAGCTGTATTTGCTACTTGGGAGTCTAAAACGCTGATGGAACTGATATTCAGGTGAGACTCAAGTCAAGTGGACCCAATTTTGGTGAAGGCCGGATGGTCTGTGACAGCCAAATCCTCTGCTTGCACCTTCACGATGGTGGGACTGTTAGTAATCCTGGGTATAACTCCATGCACAAGCACACGGTGGGTGATCATCCAGATGTGAAGCAACGTAAGCAGGGGTCGAGGTGTGCCCAAGTCAAGACTCAAGTCAAGTGGACCCAATTTTGGTGAAGGCCGGATGGTCTGTGACAGCCAAATCCTCTGCTTGCACCTTCACGATGGTGGGACTGTTAGTAATCCTGGGTATAACTCCATGCACAAGCACACGGTGGGTGATCACCCAGATGTGAAGCAATGTAAGCAGGGGTCGAGGTGCCCCCCCCCCCCGTGTTACCAGGCAGTACTAGGTGGTAGATGACTCTCATCAACAGGTGCAATACCACCACTTTGCTTATCGGAGGCTTGAAGTGGTGGAACCCATGTTTAGTCTCCAGAGCTAAGTTCTGGTCAACCTTCCCCATCTCTTCCATCATGCAGTATGACTGATGACTTTTGAGGTTATGATGAACATCATGGCGAGATCCAATCTTCATTACATTTCGAGGGTACAGCTCTAAAACAGTGTTCGCAGGCCAGCCGCTAGTTAGTATACCGGACTGAACCTATTGATAACTCTTTAGGAGGCTTCCGGATCAGCTAATGTATAATCTTGCTACCTCTACCAGACCAGATAGTAACCTGAGGGAGTCCGAGTAGTGTGTATGCGGGGGGGGGGCATTGTCGAGGCCACATTATGTCAAAGATCTGGGTATATTCTTACCATGTGTAGGCCATATCCAAAAATTTCATTACTTCATACAGCATGTCCCTCCCACTTTTTCTTACTATTGAATACACCATGAATTGTCAAACTAATAGAGTAAGCTTATCTGCGAAAAGATCTAAACTTCCCAAACACTTCCTAGTTCATTTCACAAATATACGTGGTCTCAATTCTAATCTCAATGATGTCCATTTCCACTTGCAGTCTGTCAAACCCCATATACTTTTTCTGACAGAATCTCAGTTATTGGTTGATTCAACTACTGCTCATCTCAGTTGCCCAAATTATTCACTGTATGATTCCTTTCGCCTCAAAGGTGGTACTTATGCATATATCCGTTCCAATATTCCCTGCCAGAGACTTGGTAATTTGGAATCTCCTCTGGCTCAAAATTTCTCTACCTCATTGTGTCAAATTCATCTGTTATCTCTACCGTTCTCCCAACTCCACTAATCACTTGGAGCTCTTTGACTTCCTCTCTTTGCAACTTGACTTTCTCCAGTCCAACTTTCCTAACAGTGAGGTAATTTTCCTTGGTGATTTTAATGTTCACTGCTCCAGGCGGCTTCTGTTTTCTAGTCACACCGGCCCTGCTGGTCGAGATGCTGAGGCTTTTGCAATTACTAATGACCTTGCACAGATTGTTCATTTATCTACAAGAATGCTGGACAATCCTAGCCATATAGCCAACACGATTGATCTTTTTCTCAAAAACAACTCTTCTAAGTACAGGGTCAAAGTGAGAGGTCCATTAGGCACCTCAGATCACAACTTGGTGATTGTCTCTTCTCCAATGGAGCCTTTATCTCATAGCTATTCCCAACCTTGTATTGTTTGGCATTACAAGAATGCAAAATGGGATGACCTGCGAGATTTCTTTTCTTTGGTCGGATCACTGTTTAAAAAGTTCTGATGTCAACGTTTGCTCAGATTGTGCGAGTGAAATTATTCTTGCAGGAATGGAATCCTTTATCCCACACTCCACTTTAAAATCTTGTCCTTTATCTAAACCTTGGTTTTCCAATAAATGTGCTAAGGCTGTTCAAGAGAAGAACGTTGCATATCGTAATTGGCTCGTTTCTAATTCTTCGCTGCCTACCAAAGCTCGCAAAAATTGTAAAGCAGTTATTAATCAGTCCAAACTAGATTTTGGACAGGCTAAGAGTAGAAAACTTGCTTCTTTGCCCCAATGGTAGCCAAGCATTGTGGTCTCTTGGCTGCAACTTTTGCCCATCTCTGCTCCCACCTCTGTCCAAGGTGCCTCCGTAGCCAGGTGGGAAGGAGCAGCAGTGCGTAGCACACGCTTCTTGATTAGATCGGGTTTCGAGCCCGTCACCACCAAATACGGAGGATGGGGAAAGTCAGGGAATGACCACCGCATATCCCGGAGCAATATGGCCTTGGTTGCTAATGCTCCTAAAAACAAATAACAAACAAATCTCTGTCCAAACCAGATGGTTCTGTTGTCACTTCAGCCAAGGATAAAGCTGACTTGCTAGCATCCCATTTTTCTTCCAACTCATGTATTAATAATCTTGGTAAAACACCTCCCACCATTCCCAACATGCTCCATTCAATGCCTCCTGTGGTCTTCCATCAAAAGGATGTCAGAAGGATTTTGACGAATCTTGATGCTAAGAAAGCTCCAGGTCCCGATGGTGTTTCTACACTTGTTCTCAAAACCTGTGCTCCTGAACTTACTCCTGTTCTTTGCTGTCTTTTTTCACTTTCTTATTCCAAAGGTGTTTTTTCTTCTGCTTGGAAATTTGCTCATATCCTGCCAGTTCCTAAAAAGGGTGACAAATCCCTCCCATCTAATTATCGTCCCTCCACTCGCTGTCTCATAGACGTACTGTTTCTGCTGCATGCCTCTTCTACAGATATTTTCATGGGCGCTGTTCTTCTGAATTGGCTTCTATATTACTCTTTCAAAACAGTCTGAACACGTGCCACCAGCATCCATTTATTGTCCAACTTCAAACTCACAGAACCGTCTTTTCATCTTCCTCGTTTATTCATTCAACTGCCATTTTCTGGAACAACCTTCCTTCATACGTATTTCCTGAAAATTACAGTCTACAGAAGTTCAAGTCCAATGTCAACAAATACCTTCTTTCGTCCTCTCAACCTCCAACCCAAGCATGTTACCAAATACTATAGGTTCTAATACTTCTCATGTTTGGGGTTTACAAAAAAAAAAAAAAAAATACACATAATGCCAACTAAAGACTACACAGTAGCTTGTTGCCTGTCGTGCCCACCACCAATCATTTCATCGTTTGCCACACCTACCTGTCAATCAATATATCCTTCTCGATTTTGGCTCCAGACCGATGTCACCTCCCGCCTGTTTATTGAACAAGCAGCGCTTGAGTCCGGTGTCGGGAAACATTTTCCTCGTAAGTTATCAGACATTTCTCATCGTTCTCGTGTTGGCTTTCTTTACCTTAGCCGTCAAGTTCATCATAACCTCAGCCATGAAAGGGATTGAGATGAAAAAAGTTATGCTAAGCTTGCTATTGGCCAACCAGATTAAGAGTTTGTAATATACTTGCTTGTAGATTCACCAATGACAAACCTGGAATGAACTGCAATTTAAATAATGTGGTAATTCCACCAAGTGTCAAAAACGTTTAATCTGCTTAGCCAATAGCAAACTTAGCATAACTCTTTCATCTCAACTTTTCATGGCTGAAGTTATGATGAACTTCCCTCACTTGTTTACAAGTGTTGTTTTTTGTCAAGATTAACACTTTTCATTAACCTCACAAACAGTGTAAATATCTTGGATGCAGAAACAGCAACTGAAATAAGAATTAAAATAACTCTCGCACATCATCCAAAGTCTGATATCCCCCCTCTCTCTGTCTCTACTCAGAGATGGTCTCTTTACCACTGGAGCCACTCTCACACAACCATTCTTAGCCTATTTGTTTGGTATTATAAGAATGTGAAATGAGATATTTTGCACAACTCCTATTCCTTATTTCTTTGGTTAGATTACTGCTTTAATCTTACAATCAAGCGTGCTCATATCGTGTAAGTGAAATCATTCTTGAAGGGATGAAATCTTTTGTGTGTCCCACCCTAAAATGTTATTTTATCTTGGTTTTCCAATAAATGTGCAAAGTTTGCTTCAGAATGTAAAATATCATAACTGGCACATATCCAAATGTCCGGCTTCATTTTCTGCCTACACTAAAGCCTGCAACAATTGTAAATCAATTATTAATCCTTCCAAAGTCGATTTTGAATAGGGTGAGATTAGAAATCGTTTCTTGACAAATGGTAGTTAAGCCATTTGTCTCTGGTAAAAGCTATTGATCACAACTCCCATCCATCAATGGTTCCACATTTGTTACAACCTGATGGCTCTGTTGTATCCTCACCTACATATAAAGCTGAATTTTTTGGGCATTTTACTTTTGCTCTAGCATTGGCATTAATGACCTTGGTATATCACCGCCTACCATACCAAGCATATTTCATTCAATGCCTCACCGTGTCTTCTAAGGGAAGGGCATTAAAAGAATTTTGAAGAACTTTTATGCCAAGTAGTATCTTGATGATGCTTGCTTTTATTTCATGTTTCCTTTTAACACTCTTATTCCACAAATGTTTTTCATTATGCATGGAAGTTTGCTAACATCTAACCAATTCCTAAGAAGGGTGAAAAATTCCTCTCATTCAACTATCCTGTTGCACTCACCTCAATTCTTTCAAAGGTAACAAAAAAAAAAAAAAAAAAAAATCATGACTTACACTACCATTGTATGCCAAGGTGCATTCTCTTAGTGTTGATGTACTGGTGATACCTTGGATTGTATTACTCATTTGGGGACAAATTCCATTAAAAAACTGAAGCAGTTGTCTTGATATTTTCAAGGATTTTGATTGTGTTTAGCATAAGGATCTTCTAAACTAGTTTGCATCTTAGTGATTGCCTTCTGCTTCTTGAAATTAGATAATGAGTTTTCTCTCCAGCTGCTCTCTGCAGATATCTCTTTGTTTTAAAATTTCTTAACTAATGCTGGTATCATCCTTAGATTCAGGGGAGGTCATCATGGGCCAGAGATATGCAAATGTATACCCAATACACAAAAGGGGTTCAAAGGGTGACACATAATTATAGGCCTGTCAGTTTAACTTTTATTCTGGGGAAAATAATGGAGTCACTGGTTAAAGAGGTGATACAGGATCACCTACACAAGACAGAAGCAATAGTTCAGACACAGCATGGGTTTGGTAAGGGGAAGTCTTGTCTGACAAATTTGATTGGATACTACAATGTGGTCACAAAGGAACTGGAGGCAAAAAATAATTTTGATATCATACACTTGGATTTCAGGAAAGCTTTTGATACTGTTGCACATGCTCTACAAATTGGAATGGTATGGCATTAAAGGCAAGTTGCTGCAATGGATAAAGGGATGGTCGAGTGGGAGACAGCAGAGAGTGGTAATAAATGGAGAGGGCTTTACGTCGTGCTGGGCCCATTGTTATTTTGTGTATTTATCAATGATATTGATGAAGGTATATCAGGCTTAATGCCCAAGTTTGCAGATAATACAAAGGTTGGCAGGGTTGTTATTGACATTTAAGACAGTATGCTAATGCTAGAGGATCTAGAAAGGTTAGGCAGATGGGCTGAGATGTGGCAACTAAAGTTTAACATTGACAAATGCAAAGTACTGCATATGGGTAGAAGTAACCCCAGAGAAACGTACCAACTGTGTGGTACTACACTTAAGGTGGTAGAAAATGAAAAAGACCTGGGAGTAATTGTGCAGGCAGATATGAAGTTTTCTGAGCAATGCAGACAGGCTGCCAGGGCAGGTCATGGGGTTTTGTCAATGATATATAGGCATTTTGCTAGCAGGGAAAAGGTGATGATCCCTCCGTATAAGGCAATGGTCAGGCCACGCCTTGAGTACCGCGTACAGGTCTGAAGGCCTCATTTTAGGAAGGATGTAGATTTACTTGAGCGTGTACAGAGAAGGGCAACAAGATTGGTGAAGGGAATGAAGGGATCCTCTTACCAAGAGAGGCTTAAGTTCTGCAAGTTGCAGCATCTGGAGACTAGGCACCTGCGAGGTGATCTGATTGAGGTGTATAAGGCCTTGAATGGTTTGAGCAAGCTCAATGCTGATGGGATACTTCTACTTGCTCAGACTAAGAACCTGAGGGAGCATAGATTCAAACTGAGGAAAAACAGTTGTAGAATAGTTGTGTGGAAGTTTGCCTTTAGCCAGTGGGTAGTTCATTGCTGGAACAAACTTCCATCTGTTGTTGTGGAATTTGATAGCTTAAATAAATTTAAAGCTGAACTAAGCAAAGTTCTGGAGTGATTGGATGGGCTAAATGGGAAGTTTTTTTTTTTTTTTTTTTGGCTGATGCTGTATATATAAGCTTGCTTTCTTGCATCATATACCTCAACTAATGCTACCCTTAAGTATAGTTTGCTTTTCTGAAATCATCAAAATGATGTCAGCCCCATAACCTTCTATTGGGTAGCTATAAGCCATAGACAGCCACATAACAGTCAGATTCCTCAAAATTTAGATCTAATTACTGATGAAATCAGCAATAAGTCAATACTATATTTCTATCCATTTACTGAGAGAAATACAATATACATCTTTGAATGATTTCTGCTGATGTGAAGAACGTGCACTTTGTTTTCCAACAGATCTTGCAGAATTCTTGTTAGGAGATCATGAAAACTTTCTGCTCGAGAACAAGTCAGCCTTGCCATATGGGATGTTGCATAATCCCGTTGAAACTCCAGAGAACAACAAAATCATTTCAATCAATGAATGGATCTGATCACAAAGACATTGCAAGAATTCTCCTGGTTGACAGAAACTGTATGCTTGCCATCATCCTCCTAAAAGCAGGGACAGTTATCGTATGATTAAAACCTGTACACCCTAATGATGAAGTATGGTGGGGGGGAATCAACTAATTCACTATGCAAGTTCCTCTTAGAAAATTGATTTGGTTATTAGAATTTCTGATAAATTACAGGAAATTCAGAGACCCCCCCCCCCCACACACAAGCATAGATATCTCTGCTGTTTGGGGTCTTGTAACACGAGTCACTTGGATTTTAAATGAAAAAGCAACTAGCATATGCAGTGCTGGATTAAGACGAGCTATACAGGGCAGGAGCCAAAAGCTGAAAAGCAAGGGAAGGAATTTTTCACAAAACTGTATGCAGATTTCTAGGATATGCAAAGGGATGCCAAAATAATCTTTTTGCCTGGGGCACGATATTACTTGAGTCTTGCCCTGAGCATATGCACCACTATTTATTCAAAATTCACTTCTATTATGAAATAACACTGTCATAGTAACACCTGGTTTCTATTGCAAGCAGATCACCACAAGCACCCTGCAAGCAATGTCAACACAGAGATTTATGGAACCTGATAATCAGTATACTTTAACAGAAGCTGTTAACAAAATTCATTTTATTATTTTAGCCTAATTGATTTAATATTTGGCCAGCTATATGTTCGAAAAGAGAGGGGAGGAAATGCCGTGTAATAAACAGCATCCCCCCCCCCACACACACACCTACATTCATTCTGCTTTTATGCACTTCAACACAAGTCTACATACCAAAGTAACAAACTAATTTTATGAAATGTTCTAAAGCGGTGTTTCCCAACGTGGGTCCCACACCCCACATGGGGAAAATTTGATTGGGGGGGGCAATTCAAAAATTGCTCGTCTAGAGTTTTAAAACAACTGCCTACTATGATTTAACTTGTACAAAAGAAGAATTGTTGGTATCTCAATTTGAAATAAGCATTCGTTAAATGTTGTACTTTCTATAGAGCCGCACTTGAAAGTTTGGAGTAATATCAACTACAGTTTGCTTGGAGAGTATTGCTTACTATGCCTAGTGAAGGAATAGTATGTACTGTATTGGACGACTGCTTATGGTATGCACAATGCGCAAGCAAAGTGGTTGTCTACTGTAGCCTACCGCAAACTCCGCATGTTATATGAAATAGGTAATTCCTTTCATACAAAGCTTGTTTGGGTGTCGTGACTGTACATTTGGATAGGTTTGGCAATCTCAGATTAAAATAAAAAATTACTTTGTCTGCGCACAGAATTATTATTAATGAAGAACCGTGATACACAATGGTATGTATTTGTCGTATATGTATATTTCTGTGGTCTCAGTAAATAAGCAAATAAGTCCAAAAACTCGAATTTGCAGGAGAGGAAAAATAAACTTCACACTCTTATATAAACATGCATATATTCAAATATACAAATATTTATTACTCATGCTAAAACTACAATAACGAAGATATCTGCATGTCACATAATAGTAAATAATAAATACTTTATTATAGTGCACTTATCTCATTTTTGACAAATTAGACTTATCTGCTTGTTCACAGAGACCACAGATTTAATAGCCCGAATTCAGTAATTTGTGTGATTTATTCATTCAAAAAGCATACTAATAATTAATTTTGATATATTAAAATAAAATTAAATTAACTTTAATGCATAGCTTATTTTTAGTTTTTGATTTATCTTATATTTATTTCTTTCAGTTGTACAGTAAAATGAGTAGTGCAAGTAAAAAAAAGTTCGTCAGTATTCAGAGGAATACTTAAAATTTGGCTTCATACCCACTGTCCACGATCAAAGGTCACCTTTTTGTCTTTTATGCTAACAATGCTTGACCAACGAATCAATGAAGCGAGGTCGTCTTGAGGCACATTTGAAGGTGAAACATAATGCTCATATAAATTCAGATTTAAATTACTTTCAAACTTTAAAGAAGAATTTTGAAAAAAGAGCAACATTAAAGTCTATTTATTGCTCATACTGCAACTGTCAATTGTACTCTTGAGGCTAGTTATGAAATTTATTTACTCATTGCTAAATCTGGGAAAAATCATACTATAGGAGAGAATTTAATCAAACCATCAATATCAGCATTTCTTAAAACAGTTCTGGAAAAAGATGACAAAGATGTGAAAGCTATGCCACTCAATAACAATACTGTTAGCAGAAGAATAGATGAAATGAGTGAAGATATTGAAATACAACTTGTTGGAAAGCTGAAAACAAGCAAATTCTCAGTGCAAATGGGTGAATCAACTTTGAGAGACAGTGAAGCCGTACTGATAACTTATGTAAGATATATTGATAAAGGTAATTTTGCTGAAGAAATGTTATTCTGTAAATCATTAGAGAGCTCCAAAGATATATATAATAAGCTAAAAAAATTACTTAGATGACAATAATATACCAATGAAAAATATAACATCTTGTGCTGCAGATGGTGCTCCTAATATGATGGGCAAGAAAAATGGCTGCTTAAAATTGATGAAAGATGAGAATCCAGAAATGCTTCTTGTGCATTGTGTTATTCATAGGGAAAACTTGGTAGCTAAAAATATTTCGCCTGTTCTTAATGAAGTACTAAAATCAGTTATAAAGTGTGTCAATGCTATTAAAGCTAATGCCAAATGTGAGCGTCTCTTCAAGCTTTTTTGTGAAGAACAAAATGCAGACCATGTGAGACTTTTACTTCACACTGAAGTAAGGTGGCTCTCGAAAGGGAACTGTTCGAAAAGATTTATGGAACTATTTGATACTATTAGTGACTTTTTAAGTAACAAACCTAAAATGAAGCATCTGTTAACGGTTGATGGTAAAGCATTTGTGAGTTATTTAGCCGATATCTTTGAAAAACTAAATATATTAAATAAACAACTTTAAGGAACAAATAAACTCTCGTTGATGCAAAAGCGAAGATATTTGGTTTCATTACATTTATTGAATTATGTCAAAAATATATTTGTAACAAAAATTTTGAACAGTTTCGTTGGCTGCAAAAATGTGAAGTGACTGATACCGCTGTACTTGTTATTGTCGATCATCTGAAAATTCTGTCCGCTGATTTAAAAGAAAGGTTTTCTGATTTAAAACAAATTGATTTTCCAACCAGGATGATGCAACCAATGTTAGTGGATTTGTCTGATGTATCAATGCAGTACCAAGAAGAACTCTCAGAAATGCAAAATGATGAGTCAGTTAAAACTTTATTCAATATAAAAGGAGCGATGGCATGGCTTTGTGATGAAACAGAAATTAAATACCCAAATTCAACCAACTTTGCAAGAGAGCTATTGTTACTGTTTCCATCTTCATATGTAGCTGAATATGGATTTAGTGCCATAAATGATTTGTTACTAAAGAAAAGAATCGACTGGATATCACAAAACGGGGAGACTTGAGACTAAATTGGAGCCCAATATAAAATCTCTCTGTGGCAAGCATCAAGCACAAGGGTCTCACTAAATTTAGTGCACTCATCTAGAAGTGACTTCACATGGAATGTTGAAATTATTAAACAATTAAATAATAATTACTAAAAATTAAAATATTATAGAAAAATCTTTCATATAAATTATTTTGTACTTGAATTTTAGTTGTCTATTATAGGTTTAGAAAATTTACTTACTGTTTTTTTCTTAATAATTTCTTCCTAAAACCTAAGTCTTGTGTCCTGAACAAGTTGTAATTAGGCTTCATTTAGGGAATAATTCAATTTTTGAATATAAAAAATATGTATATGTTACATAGGGGGCATCAGAATTTTAGAAAGACTTAGGTGGGGCATGGTAAAAAAAAGGTTGGGAAACACTGGTCTAAAGTCTCGTCAAGTGCATGCAAACTAAAATATGTGCTTCCACCTTTCAGTCTTATTTATTCCGGGGCATATTTCACCTCAAGCATTTGTCTTATCCCAGTGAAATAAAATAAAACTAACTTACTTCAACTGGTCCTTCTAATTCATAAACCTTAATGGAGATGATATCGTGGTTATCTGAAATTTAATGCAATATGCTCATAAATAAACAACAGACATGCAATACAACAATATATATATAAAACAATGTAAAAAATTCTGCAATTTACGTTATACATGGATAGGTACCCAGTTAGATACATTCAAGTTATTATTTTTTTTCTATATCAACGTTTGACAATTTTGAAATACAGCTGTGCTCCTCATTATCTTCCCCCCCCCCCTCCTTTCTTTTTTTTTTATTTGTATACTCTGAAATTTTAAAGCACCAAAGCATCAGGGTGGAAGTTTCTCACAGATAGGCAAAACCTTACTGACATGTTGGTAGCAACAAAGTAATAAAATGCAACTCAGGCTTTAATGTGAAAAGGACATGCTCATTTTTGAAACCCACTGTTATATGACATTCTGTTTCTTATTTCAGGTCTTAATCTAAAGAAGAATATTTAAAATGGTTAGTTAACTGAATCATTCAATATATTTTTGGGCCAAACTGGAGGTTGGTTGGTTTCTGTTTTTCTGGCACAAAAGCAACTGAGGTTATAGTGTGCAACAGCTATTCCATAAAAGAAATAGAAAGGATTTTTGGTGAAACCGTTGAATAAAAAAGGCACCCGGGGCAGATGGAATCTATCCAGTTATATTGAAGGGGGCAGGAAGGGAAGTAAACAAATCTTTAGCCATAATTACGAGAGCAGCCTTCGAGTCAGGGGGGAGGTCCTCAGACAGGCTGCCAGAGCAGGTCATGGAGTTTTGTCGATATATATAGGAATTTTGCTAGCAGAGACAAGGAGGTGATTATCCCTTTGTATAAGGCAATGGTCAGGCCTCACCTTGAGTATTGTATACAGGTCTAGAGACCTCATTTTAGGAAGAATGTAGAGTTGCTAGAATGAGTACAGAGAAGGGCAACAAGATTGGTGAGAGGAACAAAGGGGTGCACTTACGAAGAAAGGCTTAACTTCTGCAAGTTGTAGCATCTGGAGACTAGGCACCTGTGAGGTGATCTGATTGAGGTGCATAAGGCCTTGAATGGTTTGAGCAGGCTCAATGTTCACAGGATACTTCCACTTGCTCAGATTAAGAACCTGAAGGGGCATAGATTCAAATTGAGGAAAGACAGTTGTAGAATAGATGTGCGGAAGTTTGCCTTTAGCCAGCGGGTAGTTGATTGCTGGAACAGACTTCCATCTGTTGTTGTGGAAGTTGATAGCTTCAATAAATTTAAAGCTGAACTAGACAAACATTTGGAGTGACCGGATGGGTGAAATGGGAATTTTTTTTTTTTTTTTTTTTTGGCTGATGCTGTATAAGCTTGCTTTCTTGCATCATATGCATCAGCTAATACTAATAGGTTACCGAGCCAAGATATATATATATATACACACACACACAAACGAAAATAGAATGAATTATGGTATACTCAGACTAAAAATATATGCATAAAATTATATATATTTGTAAAAATTAAGAATTTGAAAATATTTAAAAAACATCTGACACATGGTCATTGCCTGATAAAATCTGTGTGCATAAGGCCCAGTCAGATAAGTAAAAGCAGTAAAACATAGATTGTGAGGATAGGAAAAATTAACACAATCAATTAAAATATGATTTACAGACAAAATAGCATCACACATAAGAGGATCATCTGCCTTTGGCAAAACAAGTGTGTCCTATGCAGAGTTGAGAAAGAACAGCTTCCACGCTATGATTCCTGTGCAGACTAGACTGCCATGTTTCAAATACAGGCTTTGATATAATTTATTTGTTGTCTGTCTATGCCATAATTCTTACCATTGGGAGTATATCGTGTATATTATTTGCCTGTAGTCTGTATAGGGGACTAACAGGCAATGATTATTAGGGGGAGTTGCTGATTTGGCTGTGGTGTCAGCCAAATCATTTCCCCTAATCCCAATGCCACTAGGAATCCAGCAGAAGCAAATATCAAACTTGTGTTCATAAAGATAATGTATCTTCTGCTGAACCCAAGAGAGAGAACTGGATGGGAATTGTCTCAAAGATAATAAAGCCTGTAATACGCCCAGAGAATTGGAATATGTTATAGACCTTTCGTACTAACAAGTTCTAATGTGATCTAAGGCTAACTTTATAGTGCATCTCTGCAGTGTATATGCTCAATTCAGAAAGAAGCTGATGAGATATAGCAGTGTCTGGAAAGAGAGCAGCAGCAGATCCTACACATAATTCACACTTCAAGCAGTCTGTGTAAACTGGCAGAGTTGGAATGTTCAGCTCGGCATGCTGAATAGAGCTGCAGGTAGACAGATGAAGAGGTATCAGACTTTATTATTATTATTAATTGTATGGTGCAAGGAAGCCTGTGGCTTAGGCTGCATCAGCCAAAAAAAAAAAAAAAAAAAAAAATCTGAATTAGCCAAGGTGGAAGGGTTTGCTTCGGTGTTCGGGCAACCTAGTCTAATGTAATTTTAAACCCTGAATAGCTCTTGGACGCAAATACTAAAAGGCCGATTGGCAGTCTGACAGGCATTGTACAAATCTTCTCATTGTGGCTAAAAAACAGATGTCCACATAGATGGCCTAGCAGGGATTCAGTTTTAAAGCTTCGAAGTGACAGAAGTGATTCATTTGCTTCTGCATATAGGTTCTGAACAGATGTTTGAAATGGTCCAGTAGTGAAATGGATAGCCAGATGATGGGCAGGATCCAGTCATCGAAGTACACTGTCTCTGGCTAAAGCATTTACCTGGGACTCGTAATCTAATTTGGATAATACAAGTGCACAATAGATGTGTAGTAAGATATATTGGTCAGCACTCCATCCTCTTGTGCACTTTGTACATAGTTCACAGATATATTCCAGAAAGGTCGACCTTTTATCAAACACAAGTCCCAGGGATTTTGTCTGACACTACTGGAATAGCATTTTGTTCAAGCCATAATTCAGGTTCAGGGTGAAGATTACACTTATGACAAAACTATACACAAACGATCTTCTGCAGTGAGAATCTGAATCCATTAACAAGTGCCCAGGAATTAAAGTGATCAATGGCTTGTTGCAGTTGTCTTTCAATAACCCTCATGCTGCATGACTCAGAAAATATGCTGAAGTCAACAACACAGAGGGCACTCTTTACAGTTGGAAGAAGTTTTTCTGTGATGGAATTTACTTTAATGGTGAAAAGCATGATACTTAACACTAATCCTTGCAGTACTCTCTCTCCTCTTGGCAAAAGTGACGAGAGAGTGGGGATCCCACGCGAACTTGGAAAGACTGATTGGCTAAAAATTTTTGCAAATCTCAAGTTGTGTCAAGTGCTTTCTCCATATAAAACCATACCCCAGCAACTCACATCTGGTGAGTATGGGCTTGGCACACCCAGGGTCTTGAGCTAGATATCATTATTCTTTTTTTTCTTGGCAATTCCTTTCTACTTCTGACTCTCTCTCTCTCTCTCTCTCTCTCTCTCTCTCTCTCTCTCTCTCTCTCTCTCTCTCTCTCTCTCTCTCTCTCGCAGGGTAACTCGGGAATTTTTTTTTTGGCTGGTGCAGCATAAGCCTCAGGCTTCCTTGCACCATATGGCTAATAATAATAATAATAATGCGCTAGTGACCACCCAGAAAGGAAGAAAACACCAACACATGAAGTGGAGCATTGAAATTAATACATACATCATGCGAGCATACTATGAAATAACCATGCTAGAGACCGATATTACAATGTACAAATGGCGACTACATACCAAATGGTTAGAACAATACCCGGATATTCAGGTCACCGAACAGCGATTAGCAGACCAGAGAAGGGCCATCTTCCGAAGAACCTAATAGCTCCTGCCATCTTGGAATAAATCAAGCAGGATGTCAGCAATCTGCTACAAAGCACATGGTAAATATGGAGCCAGAGGAGGAACAGCATACCATGGAACTGAAGGAGGAACAGCAAGAAGAAATACTACCCAGAGTAGCTGAAGTGGAAAGAGATGAAGAAATGCTACCCAGAATAGAAGACGAGTGGAAGAAGGCCCTAACAGAATTCGAAGGAATGGACCCCACAAGAACCCACGATACCTAAGCAGAGGCCAAATAAAATCCTGTGGAGAGTAACAGACCACCTCAATCAGCAAATAATGCCACATTACCTTGATAACAATGGTGCAATGCTGGAGGCTATCCACACAGCCGTATACTGTGCTGCCATACCAGCCACTAGGATTAATGGAAAAGAAACGAGAGACCAGCAGCAGAAGAACTGAAAACAAAAGGAACTGCCAGCTTGGGAAAGAAGACTTCAGCAGAAGATAGAAAAATTAAGAGTCAAGATAGGTCAGTTGACCCAGTACCAACAGGGTAATAGAAGTTGATTGGAAAGGTGAAGAGCATCCTCAAGAGAGACAGCGCCCACAGCAAACATGAGACCAGAAATCAAAGAATAGGATAATATTTAGACACACTGAAGCAGAACCTTCTCACACTCAGCAAGAGACTACACCGATACAAAGAGGAAAATAAACAACCGAATCTTCGGTGAGGACCAAAGAGCCTTCTACAGGAAACTGGGTGAAGATGAGAAAGCAGGAAATGGACCACCCGAGAAGACGATCGAAGAGTTGTGGGGAAATATCTGGAGCAGTGAAGTAAAACATAACAGCAAAGCAATCTGGATAGAAGTAGAACGGAAGAAAACGAAGGATATACAAGAGATGAGAGAGTGGGAAATTCGAGAAGAAGTAAAACAGTCGATCAGGAACACCCACAACTGGGGAAACCCCGGGAATTAATAACATCCACAACTACTGGTACAAGAAGCTCACCTGCACACACACAAGCACCTAGCAGAGCAGTTCACTTGAATGATAAGGCATCCGGAGACAATCGCGAAGTTTCTCACTGAAGGAGTCACATATCTGAAGCCTAAAGATGAAGACAAGAAACCTGGCGAAATACAGGCCAATGACATGCATCCCAACGATGTAAAAGATCCTGACCAGCTGCATAACTAAGAAGATATCAGACCACTTAGAGTTGTTATGTTTTGGTTTTTAGGAGCATTAGCAACTAAGGCCATATTGCTCCGAGGATATGTGGTGGTCATTCCCTGACCTTTCTGCATCATCCGTATTTGGTGGTCATGGACTCTAACCCCAGTCTAATCAAGAAGCGTGTGCTACGCACTGCCGCTCCTGCCCACTTGGCTACGGAGGCGCCCCCACTTAGAGAGTCAGAACATAATGGCCGAACAGCAGAAAGGATGCAAGCGGAGGAGCAAAGGATGCAAGGAGCAATTAACCATAGATGCTGCAGTTATGGAGCAAGCCTTCAAGAAGCACCGCAACCTATACACAGCCTACATCGATTACCGCAAGGTCTTCGACTCCATACCTCATAGCTGGCTATTAGAGACCCTGCAGATCTACAAGGTCAATCCGATAGTGACAAACTTCCTAGGAGCAACAATGGCGAAATGGAGTACCACCAATAAGGTCAAGAACATCACAACCAGACCAATCCCCATTAGAAGAAGAAGAATCTTTCAGGGAGATGCTCTGAGCCCACTATGGTTCTGCCTAGCACTCAACCCGCTATCCACCATGCTCAACAGCAGCATCAAGTATGGATATAACCTCGAAGAAGGAAGAAAAAACCTGTACACCCTCACCCGCCTGATGTACATAGATGACATCAAGCTCTACGCAACAACTGAGAAGAAACTACTCTGGAGCAACTATTCCATCCTGATGTCCTCAGCAAGGACATCAGGATGGAATTTGGTCTAGAAAAATGCAAGACTCACACACTGCACCAGAGAAAATTAGTTGGCCAAAACTACCAGCTGCTGACTGGTAAAGAGATCAAAACTATGACAGAAGGAGAGACCTACAAATACCTAGGGATGATGCAGGCTCAGCAGTTGGAACATGAAATCAAGAAGTGCCTGACCGAAAAATATCATCAGCGACTCAGAAGCCTGCTGAAAGCAAAATTGAATGGAGGAAATACAGTTAAAGCCATAAACACCAATGCAGCTCCAGTAATAACATACACATTCAGGGTCATAGATTGGACTAACACCGAGCTAGAAGATATCATGCGAAAGACAAGGACAATGATGACCAAGAGTCGCCAACACCACCCGAAGTCAGCAGTGGAGAGAATAACAATACGTTGGAAAGACCTGACAGAACAACACAACACCACTCCACCAGGCCATAAGGAAGATAGATAAGTGGTATACCTCATTCAACCTAACCGAGGAAACCGTCCCGCCCAAATGGTACAAGAAACGAAGATAGAAAGATGGGCAAAGAAGACACTCTGTGGCAGACACTACAATGACCTCCGTCAAGGTCACATCGATAATATTGCTTCCAATGCATGGCTCACAAGTGGGACACTCTTCTCTGAGACTGAAGGATTCATGCTGGCCATCCAAGACCAGGTAATCAACACCAGAAACTATAGAAAATACATCTCAAAGGAGCCCGGAATGTCAGATGACACATGTTGACGATGCCACCTGGTCTCAGAAATGATCCAACACATCACCGCAGGATGCAAGGTGATCATCCAGACTGAGTACACTCACAGATATGACCAGGTAGCCAGGATAATAATACATCAGAATCTAGCGAGGAAATACCAGCTGACCAAAAAAAAAGTGTACCATACTACAAGTTTTTTTTTTGGTAGTTGTTGGCGCATCGGCTTCTGTGGCCATAATGCACCACCCAAGGCTTTTGCAGTACTTGGATCCAAGCCTGAGTCGGGATTCAAACTCGCAACCTTTGGGTTGCTAGGCAGGCACTTTACCCACCTGGCTAGCCCGGTCGGCCATACTACAAGTACGAACCCCAGGCAGTACTAGAGACCTGAACCCACAAGCTGTACTGGGACCATGCCATAATAACGGATAAGACCATCCCGCACAACAGACTGGACATAACCCTTGTGGACAAGATGGAAAAGGCTACCCACCTGATTGACATAGCGGTGCCAAACACTAGCAATGTCCAGAAAACCCATGAGAAAAAAATTAGGAAGTACACAAACCTGAGACATGAGATCAAGGAGATGTGGCATATGCAAGAAGTATCAACCATCCCAATCATCGTGTCAACAACCAGTATGGTACCAAAGACTACCCACTTCTTCAAAATCATATGTTCCAGTGATAAATCACTCTCTCTTAAAGCAATTTTTCCCCTCTACCCTGCATCCACCCAAGGAAGTGTAAACATGCCATCATTTAGTTTTCCAATCCGTTTAAAGCTTTAAACACTTGACTTGGATCTCCCAGCAGCTGATTAGTTTTCAAACACAGCAATTTGCAGAATTTGGGTTTTTTTGGTAAGAGTTAAGCTTGTTAAGAGGCTTTTGTGCCCCACCTAACCTTACTGCTCTTCTCTGTAAATATGTTGAAATGCTGGACCCATTCCAACATATTTACATTCTATCTAAAACAAGGCTTCCAAACCTGTATGCAGTACTTAGGCTGCATCTACCTAACAATTACCAATTAAAATTCTAATGGGATAATCGCCTGTCTCTGCTCAAAATATTCCTCTATATTACTGACAAAAACCTGTGGGCTATCCTACAGTCTGTCTACAATATCCACAGAACCCCTAGGTACAATTACCTTGGTCTTTTTTGTTCTCCACTACCTCCACTGGGGTACCACCCAATTGATGTTATTCTGGGATTAAAAAAAAAAAAAAGGTAAAGTGCAGCCATTATCAACCCACTGCAGGATGGAAGCCTCCTCAACAATTCATGCTGAGGGAAATGGACCATAATCTGCCACGCTGGTCCAGTGCGGGTTGGCAGATCGACCGTATTCAGCAGTCAGGGGCTTGAACCCTGGTCTACTCAAAGAGCAGGTGCTACTGCACTCCTGACCACTCGGATTACTGTTACCCAAATGCAGTACCTAGCATTTATCAATGTTACTCCTAAATTTCCACTTCTCAGTACTGCCTAATTCATTAAGTCTTGCTGAGTAGCATACTCAGATTACTGTCATTAACTACCCTGCCAACCTTTGCATAATGAGAAAATTTAGACATTAAACTTGATAAGCCTTCCCCGATATCATTAATAAATATTGAAGACAGTAAGGAGCCCAGCACCCAACACTGAGAGGTTCCACAGGCAACATTTAGCATTAGCAGAGGTATACAATGCAAGAAAGCAAGCTTATGCAGCATCAGCCTATATAAAAAAAAAAAAAAAAATCCCATTTCACCCTTCCATTCATTCCAAATGCCTGTCCAGCTCAGCCTTAAATTTATTTAGGCTATCAACTTCCACAACAAAAGATGGACGTCTGTTCCACCAATCAACTATCGCTGGCTAAAGGCAAATTTCCACACATCTATTCTACAACTGTCTTTCCTCAATTTGAATCTATGCCCCCCTCAAGTTCTTAATCTGAGCAAGAGGAAGAATCCCATCAGCATTCAGCTTGCTCATCCCATTCAAGGCCTTATACACCTCAATCAGATCACCTTGCAGGTGTCTACCCTCCAAGTGCTGCAAATTTCTCATTTCCTGCTCTCCCAGAATATCCAGGGATCCAACAGAATGTCACAGTTTGGTTTGACTCATTACACGCAAGTAATTTAGAATGGATTTGTTTTATAACAGGGCAAAAGGAGATGGCATTATTATTTATAGTAGAGACAGCACTGAGTGAGTCACTGTACACAACCAATCACCCAATGCACCTGGTACCAGTACTCATCCCATGACAGAGTTCCTCGACCAATAATAGTAATCGGACATAACCACTCCATGCACCTGGTACCAGTAGCCATCGCGGGATAGGGAAAACCAATTAGGAGAGAAGACAACACAGTATATCTAAGTTACATCAGAAAAATATCTGGCCAACTAAATAGAAATGACTGATGCAAATGTAAAACCAAAAGAAAAAAAACATCATCCAACATGTTATGAACAGAAAGTCAAGTTACAAATTTATAAAAATTTTTAACATCTATGTCACTTCAAGAAATTTCTAAAGCTAGAGAGAAAATACAAACACAAATAGCCAGCAAGAAATGCAAGAAACTTTAGTAGCAGAACTAGTGAGATGCACTATTGCCAGTGAAAAACAGTAACAAATATGGAGAGACCACACCAGCTGGGTGCAATTACACTGTGGAAAAGCAATAAAAAAATTCAAAAGACATATGGAAGGTGGGGGGGGGGGGGTTCAAAAAAGATTTGTATTCACCCAGAAGTACTTGTGATAGAATGGTTGAAACAAATACCATGTATTCCATTTATTCAACATAGTCACCAGAAAAAATTACACAGTTTTGCTACCTCTCAACACACTTCCATAGGCCAGTTTTGTAGGACTGTCCTTCAAACCACATCTTTGCAGCAGAAATCACCTCATCATCAACAGCAAAAGTGTTTTCCATGAAGAAAGGACTTCAGGTCAAGAAAGAGAAAGAAATCCAAGAGTGCAGAGTTATGGAAATAAGCAGGATGCAGCAATATTTCAAACCCCACATTCGTGATGTCACCTCACTGCAGATGCAAGAAATGTGAAGAGGTATTATTGTAGAGCAGGTGCACACCTTTTGACAGCTTTCCAATTTTTTTTCTTCTATAATAGCATGTAGGTTTATGAAGAGGTTGAAATAATACTTCATCACATAGTACAGTCCTTTCGAAGGTAATCTGTTTGTATTATACCATGCTGAAATAGAACAGTCCACGCTGATCCCAAAAAACAGACAGCATCACTTTGCCAGCACTTGGTTGCACCTGTGTCTTTGGTGTGGGGGGAGGGGAGGTTCTGCATGCTTCCATTGTTTTGACATTTGTTTAGTTTTGGAAGCCTAGTGATAGATCCAAGTTTCATCCATAGCAACTAGTGGTTATAAAGATTCTCTTGCTTTTCCTGGAACATCAACATTTCTTGTGCACATTGTGACCTTTCCTTCTTCTGGTAAGGAGTCAGAAGTCTAGGAACTCATCTAGCAGAGCCTTTACTCATATGCCTGTGTTGATGTTCTCCCCAGACCCTACACTAATTTGGAGCTCTGCAGCTAGTTTTTTGATGTAATACAGCAATCTTCCAATTAATAGCTCAATTTTTGCAACACTCTTCCATTACAGCAGTTGTTAGCCATCCTGGGATTTCTTCACAATGCACTAAGGTTCTTCCACATTTATATTGTTTATACAAATGTGCAGCAACACCATAACCTGAGCAGTCTTCTCCATAAACAGCTACCATTTCTTTGTGGGTTGTTTTGGGTTCTTTCCCTTGCAGAAATAGGAAGGGAAATGAATTGCTGATCTGTATTCTGTATTCCATTTTATCCATAGTGACACTTCACTTCATTCAGCATTGAAAAGAAAAAAAAAAAAAGGAATTGTTAGATATAACCAAAATTTGTGTGGTTGCTATAGATATTAAGGTATCAAACAAAAAACTTCATCTTTCTATCACTACTACTTCTGGATGAATACAAATCTTATTTTTTTGAACCCTGTCCCATACCCTGTAAAACTTTGTCTTCACTGAGGAAAATAATGAAAATTACAATTTTTTTTTTATCACCAACCAGCAATTAATGCAGGCTCGTTATTTTTGAGATAGACCTCACAAGTGTAGTGCACATCTTTTGTTTTTGTACAAAAAGAACAAACTGTGAGACTGTATTCTGCATGTAAATTGTGTGTATTAATACGGTCAGTTTCCTTTCTTTGCTCAACGGTAAAACCAGGTTTCCATGAAGAACCTCTACAACCTTCACCATTCTCCTTGATTAGTGTTCATAAAAATTCCGCCCATCTTGACATGATTTATACCTACAATCACTGTCCTTTGGATTGGAGGTGCCAATGCATAAATACAGTTACAAGAGTGAAGTCACTAAATCATGGATATAGCTTAATTTTTCAGCACTCACCTCATAGTAATCCACTTAGTTTTTAAATTTATAATCCTTGTAAGTTATTAGAATCACATAACCACTATGTACGTGGTAAAACTTTCAACCAACTAAGTTATGGGCTTTAAAAATTTTTCTAAGAAAGGAAAGTGCACCTTCCATTCTATGGTTGTCTAATTAATATAAATTAAATAAAAGCTAATAGCTGCACACAAGAGACTTTCGAAATCGTCTTCAATTAGCTATAGTGGGGAGGGGAGAGCACGCGAGTGTGTTATATACAAGTTGAGTTCCCAAAATGCATTTCAGTGCACGTGGAAACTTAATATGTGCTAAATTCCAAATAGGAGAGAAGTTTCCGGGAATATTTTTGTTTAATATGTTAAGTGATGTGTGGCGCTTAAACCACTCAATGACGAGAGCTTCGTTTTGAAGGATTTTATAACTGGAATTTAGTTTAACTATTGTAATCACTGAATCGATGAGTGGGTTATGATTATAAGATTGAACATGTTGTATTGGTTCTGTACTTGCTAAATTAGATTTGAAGCTATTAAAGTGATAGTATGCACGCGTGTTAGAAATTTTTGATGTCCCGAATTTTGCTGTTGTACTGCCTATGTAACATGCTTGACAGTCTGATTGGCATCTAATCAAATGTATAATGTTATTATGATCTTGTGTCCCACACCTAGTCATTACATCACAGCACATAAGGACTCCTTAAAATATCATGTCAAGAGTGAAGTCAGTAACTACAGACCAGTTAGTCTGGCTTCAGTGATAGGGAAAATCTTGGAGACAATGATTAAGAGTGCAATACAGGAATATTTAGATAGAAATGGCATTCTAAAAGCCATACAGCATTTTGTTAAGGAAAAATAGTGTACTAAACTGGTAAGCTATTTTGACATACATAGTTAATGATGAGTGGGATGTAGGGAACAATTTCAACATAGATTATTTGGATTTTAGCAAAGACATCAGACTCAGTCTCTCACAAGAGGTTACTGCATAAACTGAAGCATGTCATGTTGGGATTACTGGAAATATTCTAAAATAGATCACAGGCTGGCTGCAGGATAGAAGGAAGGTTGTGATTAATGGTGTAACCTCAGTAGTGGATTGGTTCTTGGACCACTCTTCTTTCTGATTTTCATAAATGACATCAATGAATGGAACAGAGAGCATGATATCAAGATTGTGAGAGTTGATAATGATCAGTGCCAAACAGCATTCCTTCAAGATGACTTGAACAAGCTTCAAGAATGGTCAGATAAGTGGCAACTATATTTTTATGCAGCAAAATACAAGATCTTACACTTGATGAAATTGAATCAAAAACAGTAGAAAAAGAATGGGATCTGGGGATTAAGATATAGGCAGATATGAAGTTCTCTGATTAATGTAAACAGGCAGCCAGGAAAGCCCACGATGCCTTACTGATAATTTCTCGAACAATATTCTGTAGAGATAGGATATCATAATCTCACTCTATAAGGCAATTATAAAACCGCATTTGGAATACTGTGTTCAAGTAAGGAGACCTCATCTGAATATGTGGACTACAGAAGTTGCTACCTGGTACTTTAGAGGGAACTGATTGTGATTTATAAGACTCTGAGTGGGTTAAGTAATGAATGAAGGCAAAATTTTCACTGTTATAATGAATTCCAAAACTAAGGGCCATTTAAAAAAATGGTCCTTAGTTTTGGAATCTGACCTCTTCCCCTTTAGTCTTCATGGTTCAGTGGAACCATTCTGCTCCCACTGAAGACTACAGGGGAAAAGGTTTAGGATTTAGACTATGTTGTAGGACTTTTTCTTTTAGCCAGGGAGTTGTTGATTACTGGAAGAAGTTAACTCCACAGGCAGTTGAAACTGACTAAAAAATTCATCTAAGGTAACTGGATAGTTGTCTACATGGGGAGGGAAGTGAATAGTTTGTATTTTCTATCTACTTTTTTTTTTTTTGGCTTGTGCAATAAAAACCTCTGGTTTCCTTGTGCCATATGGCTAATACTGATCAAATAAAATTCATATGCATTACTGCATTCAGTTTTCAGTCATGAGGATGATTCTGCTCATGATGAACATTATTAGAGCTTGGGTTTTAAATTAACAACAAATGCTATTATCTACCATTCTACCTAAGTTGCTAATATCATTGTAAATTGTATAGCATCACCCGAAAAACAGCCCGTTATACATTTAAAAATCTAAGACATTACCAGAACAGGACAGAGCAGCTGTTTTGAAGTTGGTTTCTCATCATCTTAGTGAATGTATATTGAACTGCAAATAATGCATAATAAGATTTTCTTTGAATTATTATCCTTTTTCCAGATGTATCACTTAAAAAGAATCAATAAATTATTTACCAAATAGAATGTCAAATAATGGCTAAGCAGAGTGTACGGTGTGCTGATTGTCTGATTACAAAATGGCCATGATTCATTTAAATAAATTACTGAGTTGTTGGTTTAAAGAAGCACATACTTTTAGTATTGTCATTGCCTTGAGAACAGAAAGCAAATGACTATTAAAGCAACAAAGAGCCACGTCAACTTGACACTGGTCATGTGCATTACTCATGTGGAATAAAATACTGATAAATAGGAGCAAAGTTGTCCTGGTATTTTTCAGGCTTTTTAATATCAGCAAGAGCAAAAGTAGGGAATATAAAGACAGTATTTCTATTTACCACATTTTCACTTTACACTGCTTTTATAAGCTCAGAAGCTGAGAAAATACCCTCTACTAATTCAACAATTATGCAAAACACTCATTAATTTTTAGAAAACAACTTGTTTCTGGCAACATGTAGACTCATTCAACTTACATCGAGGATTCACTGAAAAACCATGTGCTATTTCAAGTATATGAGGGGGAAAAAATTTTACAACAAAAAAAGTTTTCTCCAAAAATATGCAATGAAAAAAAAAAATTGTTGTTACTGCAAACATATTCGATAAAGTGCCTAAACATTCATTTTTACTAATAAATATGATGAAAACATTACTACATACCTGCAAGGTCTCCAGTTGCAGCTGAAACTCCAAAGTAATAACCAACTGGAAGCCTCACTCCTTTAACTTCAAAACACAGTTTCCATTCGTCACTTTCATCTGTACTCATAAGCACCTATAATTTTCAAGATAACTTAATGAATATACATAGAATCACATATAATAATCACATACAGGAAACAACAAAGATGTAATGGGCTGGAATTGGTGAGTTTGGTGTCATCAAATGTGTAAGGCATGGGAGTTTTTTTCCTAGTTAATGATATATCCTAGGTGGAAAATTCTCAAAGCAAGATTGAGTACAGTATTATGGCATGTAAAGGTTTTATAAAACTGGCAGTTTCCTTACAATGCAACAAGAGTTTATAATAATAATTGGTTGCAGTAAAGATCCATAAAGATCAACAATTTACAGGTTAGTTAAGAAGCTTAAATAGTTTTGTTCTGTGATAGACAATAAAGAGTGTATTAGCGTCATAAAAATAAGTCTGTGAGGATGCCTGACAATATTACCATTAGTAGAGGCAAGAAAGTAGGGGCTCGCATCTGGTGAGTATGGGCTTGTCACACCCAGGGTCCTGAGCTATATATCGGCATTCTTTTCTTTCTTGATGATTCCCTTCTACTTATCTCTCTCTCTCTCTCTGTCTCTCTCTCTCTCTCAGATTAACTCAGAAATTTTTTTTTTGGCTGGTGCAGCAAAAGCCTCAGGCTTCCTTGCATCCTATCTAATAATAATAATGTGCAACAGTATCAAAAACTTTCCTGAAATCCAAGTATATGATATCAAGATTATTTTTTGCATCCAGTTCCTTTGTGATATTATAGTACCCAATCATATTTGTCAGACAAGACTTCCCCTTAACAAACCCATGCTGTGACTGAATTATTAGTGCAGTCTTGTCTAGATCAGTGTTTCTCAAACTGCGTGCCGTGGCACATTAGTCTGCCACGAGTATGCTTCAGGTGTGCCGTGGAAAATGCAAATAAAAAATTCATTTATTTACGCTGCATTGATCCCAGTCCCTTCCAGCGGCCCCTGTGACATCACACTGTAATTCCTAGTACTACAAATGTTCACCTTTAATCCTTTATTCAGCTTTTGATTCCTAGTAGTAGATTTGTTAACCTTTATTTGGCCATTCTTATCACTTGAGTCTCTCCCAGCTACCCTGCAGTTGTATAAGTGAACTTGTCAGTAGCACAGTAAGAAATTTCCTTTGTGTTTTTATATCTCTAAAGTGCCATATTCAGTTAATTCAATAAAGAACAGGTATTTTCAATTAACTCTATTAGTTCATTTTATAACTTTAATTTTTTTAGAAATTATTAGCAATGGATAAATTTTTAGTGAAAGGAAATCAGAAGAGGCAACTTGATAACAATGAGCTTGGAGAAAATGACAAAAACGAGCAACCATCAACATCAAAAAAGAAGAAAACATGTCATAAATATGATGATGTTTATTTAGCAATGGGATTTTCATATACTGCTACCCAAGATTGTTCTCTACCTTTATGTGTGGTATGTGGTTTAAAATTGTCAAATGAGTCAATGGTGCCGAGTAAATTGCAGCGTCATTTTTCTACGAAACACAAGAATTTGTTGTCCAAAATGATGGAGTATTTTAAAAGACTGCAGGCCTCTAATAGAAAACAAGGTACAGAATTTTATACTATGACTAAAATATCTGATAAAGTGCAAGAAGCCAGCTATTTAGTAACTGAATTGGTGGCGAAAAAAAAAAAAAAAAAAAAAAAAAAAAAAAAAAAAGAAAGAAAGAAAGAAAAACAAGAAATCCCACCTGATTGCACAAAGTCTGATTTTACCAGCATGTCGGGTAATCGTGAAAAGTATTTTGGTAGAGGAAGCTGGGATAAAAATAATGACAGTACCACTTTTGAAAAGCACAATTAGCAGAAGTATAAAATAAATGCCCAATGATATTGAAGAATAAGTTGTTCAACATATAATTTTGGACAACTGTTTGCATTGCAAGTAGATAATTCTACAGATATTAGCGGGAAAGCGCAATTAATAGCATTTGTCAGGTTTATCGAAAACGACACAATTAATTTTTTTTTGTTGTTGTTGTTGTTGTAAAGAACTCATTGAAAGAACAACAACTGGCTAAGATTTTTTCAAAGTAATGAATAATTATTTACAAAAGTGTGGTATACTATGGAAGTTGTGTGTTGGCATTTGTACTGACAGTGCTCCTGCAATGACAGGAGCACTAAGAGGATTTGTAAACTTAGTAAAACGACCCATTCAAATACTATTACAACACACTGTTTTATGCACAGAAAAGTTCCAGTAGTGGAGACAGTTGTACCTGATTTAAAACTTGTACTTGATCAAGCGGTTAAAATGGCCAATTATATGAAAACTAGACCACAAAAAATATGTATTTTCGTAAAATTATGCGAGTAACTTGAGTCTGATCATTTTTCTTTAATAATGCATACAGAGGTTTGGCAGCTATCAAAAGGAAATGTACTTATGCATATGGACGAGTTCCATGAGGAAATGCTCATATTTTTTTTCACAAGAATTTTGTGATTTAAGTGGTGAAATTTGGTGCTGTAAATGAGCTTTTCTAGCAGATTTATTCGTGCAGCTAAATAAATTAAATATTAATATGCAAGGCTCAGAGAAAAATTTGCTCACCTCTACTGACAAGTTGTTCGCCTTTAAAGAAAAGTTGAGTATATGGAAAAAAATATGTAAATGAAAAAAAAATTAGAAATGTTTCCCTTGACTGCCAAAATGAATTATACTAAAATAATTAATGCAATAAGCAAAACATTGGCATTAGCAAAGGCATATGATGCAAGAAAGTAAGCTTATGCAGCTTCAGCAAAAAAAAAAAACCTCCCATTTCTCCCCTCCATTTCTTCCAAATGCCTATCCGGCTCAGCATTAAATTTAGAGCTGTTAAAGACAAAAATTGAGCATTACTTCCCATCCTTTGATACCAAAAAATATTTGTGGGTAAGAGACCCATTTGCAACAAGAAACCTTCCAACGTTAGAACTTAATTTGCAAGAGGAAGAAGAGTTAGCTGAGATCCGTAGTGACCAGTCACTGGAAATTTACTTTAATAACATTAATATTAGCAAAATTTGGATCAAAATCCAAAATTAATTTCCATGAATTTTGGAAACGGCAATTAGAATTTTATTGCCATTTTCCACTTCCTACTTGTGCGAAACAGGGTTTCCACTTTAAACCAGATTAAACAAAAAAAAGAGAGACAGACTAAAGTGGGTAGAAAAGGAGTGAGAGTAAGCCTATCCACAATAAATCCTTGTATTTAAAAACTGTGCGCCTCCCATCAAACCCAACCACTGATGAAAATGTTATAATTGTATATTTGTTGTTTGGTTTTTTATAATTAAATATTTTCTTATATATTTTCTTTTAAATTTCATGCAATTCATGTATGTTCAAAAAAGAGACAAAAACAAATAAGTGTATTATTAAATATACCCAACAGAAATAACTTCCAGTTTATGAAAATATGTATTGTATATATTATAATGTATATTATTTATATTTATATATATTTATAATATATATATGTATATATAATAATGATTGTAGTGTGCTGCAAAATTTTAGCATCTTTAAAAATGTGTGCCGCAACACGAAAAGGTTGAGAAACACTGGTCTAGATGATCCTGCAATGCTTCTTTTAACCAGTGACGCCATTATTTTCCTGGAACAGAAGTTAAACTTACAGGTCTGTAATTACTCATGTCACCCTTTGATCCCTTTTGTGAATTCGGAATACATTTGCACATCTCCAGTCCATGGGGACCTCTCTGAGTCCAAGGATGCTCTTCTAATATAACTGGATAGATCCCATCTACAATTCTAGGTGCCTTTCTTATGTTTAATTTCAACAATTTCTGCTGTACTTTGCTCTCAGTTATTACAAAATCATTTATCTCTCTGTTATAGATTAATAAGCTTCTGTCCTACACTTCCCTACTTCCCAACAGAATTCCTGATGTGTGAATATAGATGCAAATATACTCATGCAGTTTGTCAACTATCTGAGCAGGATCATCAACAGTCAAACCATTGAATTCAAGTGGACCAATCTGATTCACCCCTTCCTTCTAGAGTTGATATAAGTAAAGTAAGAAGTCTTTGCTGTTTTTCTTTGCATCCTTTGCCAAAGATTTCTCATAATCTGCCTTCGCTTGCCTAACCTCCTTTGTGACTTGATTACTAGCTTATATCTACCATATGCTTCTGTGTCACCTGATAATTTATATGCATCCCATGCATTTTTCTTCTCTGCCAGGAGTCTCAGTAGTTCATCTGACATCCATTTAGGCCTAAACCTTGAATAGTATTTCTTAGTTGATATGAAAAGCCTAGCAGCTTCCAAGATTAATTCCTTGAATGCTTCACATTTAGAATCTGCTGTTGGTAACATCATCAGTTGGTCCGAATGTATAGAATTTAAAAACTGCCTCAGACCACTCTAGTCACCTTTTATGAAAGCAAAAACACTTCCCTTTACCCTTGATGGTAGTTACATCTTTAAGTAAATCCCACATCAGTACACTCTGATCACTGCCACCTATTGGTTCCTTTATCTGCAAATTCTTCATGAATAATCACTGCTGATAATCAGATCAAGCGTATTACTACCTCTGGTTGCCTCTCACACATGCTGCTGTAGAAAACAATCATCCAATAAATCCACAAGTCTTGCTAATGTGCAAGTGACAAACCCACAAGTTCCAGTCAATATCTGGGAAGTTAAAATCCTCCATTATAAGACATTCATTGCACCTGTACAGGAAGCAATTATTTAGAGCCTAAGGAAATTTATTAAATGATTGTTACTTGTTACAACAGCTGGCTTAAAAACAAACATCTACTTTAAAGTGCTTCTATCCTTAAAGAATGTAGATGCAAGTCACCAATCAACACGAACAAAGAAAGGTGATTCACATTTTGTAATTCTTTTCATCAGTATTTAGAAATGAATGCAACAGTTAATCTTCACGTGGTTAATTAACAAAGCCCATTTTCACTTTAGTAGCTACAATAATAAATAGAATTTATGTGTATGGAGAAGTGGTAACCTCCACACATTCATAGAGAGAGTGCCTTTGCATCTTGAAAAATGTGCAATTTCAGTTGCTGGAATCATCAGACTGGTTTTCCCAAACAACACAGTCAACCTGAAACTCCCCAAAGATCCCCCCCCCTTTTTTTTTTCACTCTTCACAGTATGGGAGTGAACGACAAATAAACATTTTCCCCAACAAGATGGGGAAAGACCACATATGGTGAATGCAGGTCTTTATTTCATGAAGGAACATTTTAATGATAAGGTCATATCTAACTGATATCCTGGATTATATAGGACAGTTGCAGTGGCGGCTTGTGACTCTGCATCTTAAAGTTACATTAAATTGCCTTGGTTATAAGACATACACAGTAATAATAATAAGCAAGTTAAAAATACTACAAAACATTAACTAGACATTTACCATTAACAGACTTGAACTTTTATTTAAAAACAAAATCGATTCTTTGGTTTTTATTTGTTGAAAATAGATTAATAACTTTCTAATTCAAGTTTGTTGACCAAGCTTTTCTCTATTAAAAGCATTGCTTGAGCATTTAGCCTTTCCTGATTCACACTGCTCCTTAAAAATGTTTTTATTCTTTTTAATATCGAATGGCAGCATTTGGGCTCTTAAGTAGTAATCAGAATAATCAAAAGAACTTTTATGAGTTTTGTTAAATTCACCAAGAACTCAGCTAGATTATTTTCTGAGATAAATTTCAGCAAGTCAGTTAATTTGCAATAATTGTGTAGCTCATGTCTGCTATAGAAAACTTATAATTCTGTAATAATTTTTTCTCTTTCAATCATGGGATATGCTTCAATAGTCTCCAGTACCTCTTCCATGGGCATTTTCGTAAGAAAAATAATAAAGTTCTCCTTGTTAAACAATTTAGCAGCAATTACTTGCTTTGTAAAAGAATATCCCTGACCTATGCCAACACATACAGTCGTATACTTCCTTCACTTCAATCATGAGTGTTTTTGAAGGATTTTTACAGTACATTGAATTCCTGATTTTTAGAATGGCATTCTTAAATTTTCTTATATATCCATGTATTTTAACTACCTCAATTTCTTGAGATTGCATTTGATTATAAATAACTTCCACATGAGGCATTATCTGATGGAAAAGTTCTAACAAGAACTTGAATTTTTCATTACTCAAGATATGCAAAATTCCAGTTGCTTTTGAAATCATGTTATCTGTGTTTGCTGTCGCTTGTAGTTCCTCCATGCATTTTTTTAAGGATTCAAAATTTTCATAAACGCTGTTCATGGTGCGTAAGTTCCATCTTGTAGGGGAAGGTCCGGCAACTCAGCTGTCAATATGCTTTCTGAGAACAGAGATGCTGTGGTGATCTCGAGAAAAATGTTGGTATCGACATGAGGTTCGAAAAGAATATTCTTGAATCTTGGGTACTACTTGATGCATTTCTCATCATCAGATTCAGTTGGTGTGCATAGCAGTGAATAAATGCATTTTTGTACACTTATTTTAGTCTGAACTCCCCCTTTCTTGCCTTTCATCAAATGTCTGAGCAACCAGTTTTTGAGTATTTCCTTCGAGGATTATGTCTAACTGATCTAAAATGCACTGATTTTCCATCTATTATTTTAGATAATACCTCACGATTCTTGGTAACTTTTCTGTTATGTTTGCAGATCTGTTATATCTGCAAAGTTCTTTAATATTTACGCTTCGTAAAAGCAATAGTGAAACAACATAATCAATACGTTTCTTCGAACTCACATGATTTAGAGTTTTTTCTTTCATTCTGTTTATGTTTGTAAAGCCACTTTTTGTCCACATTAAATCACCTCTGAACAGCAAACATGGAAAACAAAACAATGCATTTTTAACTTCACAACCATAAAGCCAACTTTTCCTTTGGTACCATTCAGTTTTAAAACTGCGAATGTATTTCTTATTATTACTTATTCCCTGCTGAGAAATTTGAATCTTTGGTGTGGGGTGGCCTTTTTTAATCAGATTTTTTTTCTTGGAAAGATAATTGTGAAAACCTAAGTTGCCAAAGTTTATTCACTGTCCCTTGATTTACTTCATGGGGAAGCATGTAGGTCATGATCGAATCAAATTTCACAAAATCGTGTGTCGTAGAAATAATGTTTTACTTACACATCATCTCATAATATAACTTCAACTTACCAAGTTCAAGCTCAATTTGCAATTAAGCACATAATTACACTGTTGAATGTTGAGTATTGACTTAACACTGATATTATTTAGTTACTTAATGGGAATTCGGGCAAATAACAAAAAGACACCGACATTGTGGCTACACACCCATCATGGTCAACGATGAAATTTGCACTGCACACTTTACAGTGACTTTGATTTGTTTCACCTACAAAAAATTTATATTGGCAAGTTGCCAATGGCAGCCAACCACCAGATATTCAATGGAATGTAAAGTGCATCACTGCCTGGCACACAGCGAGGCCTATGGTTAATTAAACTTCAAAGTTGGAAATAATTTTGTGTTTTTATTCATTTATTATTGAAAGGATGCATACTATATGTGGGTTCTGTTAATAAAAATATTCATTGCATTGCATTGTTCTTCACAAAATTTCATATAACTCTGTTCATTGTATATCTAGATTTAAATAGCTGGGGGTGGCGCAGTGCCTATGGACGAGCCGCCTCTGGACAGTTGATTGGTTTAGTGGCATGTGGACCTCTCTGGCCATAGTGCACCAGGGGTGACTATGGATATTTTATGCTGAAATATTTCGGTTAGGAATATGTTTAATCACTTTGGTTTCTATTAAATAGATCATTTGTCTGTCCCCTCACACTTTTTTAAATGCAAGTTGTTCATGTGTCTTAAGTTATGAATCAAATGCCCCATTATGATTTCTTTCAAAATTCATTCAATCTATTAGTATGTGTTTAACTGTTAAAGTTGTGTTATAAAATTGGTGCTGAGGTGCACTATCAGCCCAGAGTAGGTATGCATAGATTAAGTTCGTATTACCGATTCTAAATCTAGCTACGACAACTTCTTTCTGTCTCTTTGATCATAAACTGGTGTTGCATTATTTAACTTTTGTTTTATTTGGAACAGTTTGTTACTGCCAGTTTGTCAGCCACTCCGTTATACACATATTTTGGATCAATGGATTAAAGTTGGCATACGGTATTTTATCTATCACCTGGTATCCTGAAAAAACAGATATTAGCATAGGTATTGCCAAAAATTTTGCATAATTGCATTAGCTTGACTAACATCCTTTGTGATGACTTGATTGCAGACTAGTATATATCCTACCATATGTTTATGTATCACCTGATAATTAGCATTAGTAGAGGCATATGATGCAAGAAAGCAAGCTTATGTAGCATCAGCCAAAAAAAAAAAAAAGCTCCCATTTCACCCCTCCATTTGTTCCAAATACCTGTCCAGCTTAGCTTTAAATTTATTTAGACTATCAACTTCCACAACAAAGGATGCAAGTCTGTTCCACCAACCAACCACCCGCTCGCTAAAGGCAAATTTCCACACATCTATCCTACATCTGTCTTTCCTCAATTTGAATTTATGCCCTCTCAGGTGATTATTCTGAGCTAGAGGAAGAATCCCATCAGCATTGAGCATGCTCAAACCATTCAAGGCTTTATATACACTCAATCAGGTCACCTCACAAGTGCATGGTCTCCAGACACTGTAATTTGCAAAATTTAAGCCTTTCTTCGTAAGAGCAATCCTTTGTTCCATTCACTAATCATGTTGCCCCTCTCTGTACTCGTTCCAACAGCTCTACATCCTTCTTAAAATGAGGCTTCCAGACCTGTATACAGTACTCAAGGTGTGGCCTGATCATTGCCTTATACAAGGGGATAATCGCCTCCTTATCCCTGCTAGAAAAATTCCTGTATATAATTGATAAGACACCATGAGCTACTCTTGCCGACCATCTGCACTGCTCAGAAAACTTAATATCTGCCTGCACAATTACTCCCAGGTCCTTTTTGTTCTCTACCACTGTCAGTGTAGTACCACAGAGTTGATACGTTACTCTGGGGTTACTGCTTCCCATATGTAATACTTTATATTTGTCAATCTTAAACTTCATTTGCCACCTCTCAGCCCATCTGCTCAACTTTTCTAGATCCTGTTGCAGCAGCATACTGTCATTAGTGTCCTTAACAACCCTACTAACTTTCATATCATCTGCAACCTTGGACATTAAGTTTGATCATCAATATCATTTATAAATACAGAAAACAACAATGGACCCAACACTGAACCCTGAGGGACTCCACTAATAACATTAGTCCACGATGAGCAGTGTCCATTGATTACCACTCTCTGTCTTCTCCCACTCAACCAATCCTTTATCCATAGCAGCAATTTGCCTCCAATGCCACACTGCTCCAGTTTGTTCAGCAGTCTTCCATGTGCAACAGTATCAAAAGCCTTTCTAAGGTCCAAATATATGATACAAAAGTTATTCCCTGCATCCAGTTCCTTTGTGATCACATCATAGTATCCAATCAAATTGGTCAGGCAAGACTTTCCCTTAACAAATCCATGTTGTGTCCGAGCTATAACTGAAGTCTTGTCTAGATGATCCTGCAGTGCTTCTTTAACCAGTGCCTCCATTAATTTTGCTGGAACAGAAGTTAAACTAACAGGTCTATAATTACTTGTGTCGCCCTTTGATCCTCCTTTGTGAATTAGGGTCACATTTGCACTTCTCCAGTCCATGGGTAACTCCCCTGAGTCCAAAAAGTTCTCATAATTATGGCTAAGGGTTTGTTTACTTCCTTTGCTGCCTCCTTTAATATAACTGGATAGGTCCCATCCACCCCGGGTGCATTTTTTATGTTTATCTTCAACAATTTCTCCTCCACTTTCCTCTCAGCTATTACAAAATCATCTAGCTCACAGCCAGAGTTTAACTCACCTCTGGCATTCCCTTCCCTGAATAACTCCTCATGTGTGAATGCATATGCAAAATACTCATTTAGTTTGTTTGCCACCTGAGCAGGAACATCAACAGTTGACCCATCAATATCCAGTGGACCAATCTGATTCATCCCTTTCCTTCTAGAGTTTACATAGGTAAAGAACTCTGTTTTTCTTTGCATCCTTTGCCAAAGATTTCTCATAATCTGCCTTTGCTGCCTAATCTTCTTTGTCACTTGGTTACAGACTAGCTTATATCTATCACAGGCTTCCATATCACCCATTAATTTATACGTATCCCATGCATTTTTATTCTCTGCCTTATGTCTCATTAGTTCATCTGACATCCATTTAGGCCTAAACCTTGAACATTATTTCTTAGTTGGTATGTAAAGGCTAGTAGCTTCCAAGATAAATTCTTTGAATGCCTCCCATTTTGAATTTGCTGTTAGTAGCATCATCAGTTGGTCCCACCATATAGAATTTAAATACTGTCTCAGACCACCGTAGTCGCCTTTGCGAGAGCAAAAACCCTTCCCTTTACCCCTGATGGTACTTACCTCTTTGAGTAAATCCCACTACAGCACACTGTGATCACTGCCACCTAGTGGTTCCTTTATCTGCAGTTTCGTAATGCATGAAGACTCACTACTGATAATCAGATCAAGAGTATTACTCCCTCTAGGTGCCTCCCAAACACGCTGATATAGAAAACAATCATCCAATAAATCCACAAAAGCCTTGCTAGTGTGTGAATTACCAACCCACAAATTCCAGTCAATATTCGGGAAATTAAAATCCTCCATTATAAGACTCTCTGATTTACTGGCCGACTCTATTTCCCTGTACAGTTCCTTATTATATTCATCAGAGTCATTAGGCCTATAACACACTCCTACTCTCAATTTTGATTTCCCAATGCTTATGTCACACCAAACTGACTCGACACTGCACTGCACTGTCCAACGATGTCGACTGGCTTCACTTCCTTGGAATTTAGATGTTTCTTTACTAACAGCATAACCCCTCCTCCCTTTCTATCCTGTCGATCCTTCCTGTACACCTTGTATTCCCCAAATTCCAATTCTGCATTCCTTATATGTGTGTGACACCACGTCTCTGATATCCCAACAATATCTGCCTTTGATGTTTTGAGCAATACCTCAAATTCATCAAATTTATTTACCAAACTCCTAGCATTGGTGTATATAGTAGTAGTAGTGGCATGTGATACAAGAAAGCATGTGTATGAGCTTATGTAGCATCAGCCAAAAAAAAAAAAAAACACACCATTCCCTCCAAATGCCTGTCCAGTTCTTCCTTAAATTTATTCAACCTATCAACTTTCACAACGACAGATGGAAGTTTGTTCCAGCAATTAACCACCCGCTGGCTAAAGGCAAATTTCTGCACATCTATTCTACATCTGTCTTTTCTTAATTTGAATTTATGCCCCCTTAGGTTCGTAATCTGAACAAGTGGAAGGATCCCATCAGAATTCAGGTTGCTCAACCCATTGAAGGCCTTACACACCACAATCAGATCACCACGGAGGTGCCTAGTTTCCAGCCACTGCAATTTGCAGAACTTAAGCCTCTCTTGGTAAGAGGATCCCTTCATTCCCTTCACCAATCTTGTTGCCCTTCTCTGTACACGCTCAAGTAAATCTACATCCTTCCTAAAATGAGGCCTTCAGACCTGTACGCGGTACTCAAGCCGTGGCCTGACCATTGCCTTATACGGAGGGATCATCACCTTTTCCCTGCTAGCAAAATGCCTATATATCATTGACAAAACCCCATGACCTGCCCTGGCAGCCTGTCTGCATTGCTCAGAAAACTTCATATCTGCCTGCACAATTACTCCCAGGTCTTTTTCATTTTCTACCACCTTAAGTGTAGTACCACACAGTTGGTACGTTTCTCTGGGGTTACTTCTACCCATATGCAGTACTTTGCATTTATCAAGGGTAAACTTCAGTTGCCACTTCTTAGCCCAGATGCCCAAATTATCTACATCCTGTTGCAGTAGGACACTGCCATTACTGTCATTAACAACGCTGCCAACCTTTGTATCATCTGCAAACTTCGACATTAAGCCTGATATACCTTCATCAATATCATTGATAAATACACAAAACAAAAGTGGGACTCCACTAATAACATTAGTCCACGAAGAGCAGCACCCATTGATTACCACCCTCTGTCTTCTCCCACTTAACCATCCTTTTATCCATTGTAGCAACTTACTCTTAATACCATTCTGCTCTAATTTGTACAATAGTCTTTGATGCGCAACAGTGTCAAAAGCTTTCCTGAAATCCAAATATATGATATCAAAATTATTTTTTGCATCCAGTTCCTTTGTAACCACATCATAATATCCTATCAAATTTGTCAGACAAGACTTTCCCTTAACAAACCCATGCTGTGTCTGAATTATTGCTGCAGTATTGTCTAGATGATCCTGCAATGCATCTTTAACCAGTGACTCCATTATTTTACCCGGAACAGAAGTTAAACTAACTGGTCTGTAATTGCTCGTGTCACCCTTCGATCCCCCTTTGTCAATTGGGAATACATTTGCACATCTCCAGTCTGTGGGAACCTCCCATGAGTCCAAGGATGCTCTCATAATTATGGCTAAGGGTTTGCTTAGTTGCTTTGCCACCTCCTTTCATATAACTGGATAGATCCCATCTACCCCAGGTGCTTTTCTTATGTTTAACTTCAACAATTTCTTCTCCACTTTGCTCTCAGTTATTACAAAATCATTAAGTATCCTACTACAATTTTATAACCTTCTGCCATTTTCAAACCTTAATAATTCCTCATGTGTAAATGTAGATGCAAAATACTCATTCAGTTTGTTTGCTATCTGAGCAGGATTATCAACAGTCGAACCATCAATGTCAAGTGGACCAATCAGATTCATCCCCTTCCTTTTAGAGTTTATATAAGTAAAGAAATCCTTTCTGTTTTTCTTAGCATCTTTTGCCTTCGCCTGCCTAACCTCCTTTGTGACCTGATTACAGACTAGCTTACATCTGCCATAGGCTTCTGAGTGGCTTGATAATTTATATGCATCCCACGCATTTTTCTTCCCTGTTACGAGTCTCATTAGTTCATTAGATAACCACTTAGGCCTAAACCTTGAACAATATTTCTTAATAGGTATGAAACTTTTAGTAGCATCCACGATTAATTCCTTGAATGCTTCCCACTTAGAATTTACTGTTGGTAACATCGTCAGTTTATTCCACTGTACAGAATTTAAAAACTTTCTGAGACCACTGTAACTCACCTTTACGGAAGCAAAAACCCTTCCCTTTACCCCTGATGGTAATTATATCTTTAAGTAAATCCCACATCAGTACACTGTGATCACTGCCACCTAGTGGTTCCTTTATCTGAAAATTCTTAATACACGAATGATCACTGCTGATAACCAGATCAAGAGTATTTCTCTCTCTCTCTCTGGTTGCCTCTCGAACATGCTGCTGCAGAAAACAATCTTCCAATAAATCCACAAAAGTCTGACTAGTGTGTGAGTGACCAACCCACAAGTTCCAGTCAATATCTGGGAAGTTAAAATCACCCATTATAAGAAATTCTGATTTACTGTCCCACTCTATTTCTCTGTATAACTGTTCATTGTACTCATTCGAGTCATTAGGCCTATAACACACTCCTACTCTTATTTTTGCTTTCGCAGTGCTTATGTCACACCAAACTGTCTCCACAGTGCACTGTTCATCTATATCAACTGGGTGCACTTCTTTTGATTTTATGTTTTTCTTAATTAACAGCATAACACCTCCTCCCTTTCTGTACACATTGTACTCTCCAAATTCCAGTTCTGCATTCCTTATATCTGTGTGACACCACGTCTCTGCTATCCCAACAATATCCGCCTTTGATGTCTTGACCAACACTTCAAATTCATCAAATTTATTTACTATACTTCTAGCATTGGTATACATGCAAGCATACATGCTCCTATTCCTAGTTACCCTAACACATCCCATATACCCGGCTATTTCAGGATGACTGCCATCCGTCCCTGAAATCCCCAACACCCCCCTCGCTCCAGGTCGCTACTTATTCTAATAGAAGTTGTGCAAGAATCACCTTCACCTCTGCCTATGGCTACTGTTAAACTATTAGTTCTTGTATTCCCCCAAGCCATCAGTTTTCTGATCCACCTAACACTGCCTCGATAGCATCAGAAAATATTCTTGCACCCTTTCTATTTAAGTGTATCCCATCCCTGTAGAAGCAGTCTCTCCTGTTAACAAGTACAGACCAGGCTGAAAAAAATTCTATCCCTTGAGCCTTGCACAATCTTTCCAGGGCCGAATTGATTGACAAGGCTCTCATCATATACTCCCTCCTATCGTGTCTGGGGAGAATTGCAGACACTTTCAAATTCAACCCTAATTCACGGCTTTTCTTCATCAGTGATCTGTACTTTTGTTAAGTAATTCTGCCGGTCTCCTACTCTTAATATCATTATTGCCAACATGTAAAACTATATCACCTTTTGTGTCTTAAAAGATGATATCCACTCTACAACGTCATCAACCTTTGCCCCTGGCAGACATATCCTGGTCCTGTTCCACCTATCCTTTTTACAAAGCATGTTCCCCATTTCCCTGACAATAGAGTCACCAACAACTACTAGTTTCTGTGGGACCAGCGGATTCTGCCTTGGGGGTTGCTGCTGTGTTGTGTGATGACCAAGTACAAGCTCTTGCGTTGATGTGGGCAGCTGAGAGCTTGATGGGCCCCTCAATTTAGATCTTTCGAGGGCATCCACCTTGTCCTTCAAACTCTCGTATAGGCCCATAACAACGCTGAGTTGTCGCCTGATTTCCTTACACTCTTTACATCGCGTGCACACACACAAAGGCATCCCCCATGGCAATATCATGTTCCGTTCCAGAGAGTTCGGCAAACATTTCACAAGTTGCACATATTTTTAGGCTGTGATGCGTTGGAGAATCGCCCCCCCAGTTCTCCCCCGAGTCATAGCACTCCTGCCACTTTGTGCCCGTTGCTTTGCTGCTCTAGTTTGGGGCATGCTATTTTAAATTAATAAGATCAATAAATTAAATTAATTATGTGTCAATACTACGCTATCTAATAGAAACAGTGAACGTATTACTCTATATAATTATGCGTTAGAGTTACCTAGCTACCTCAATTAAAAATTTGAATTCCCTACCACTATATACAAAAACAATGGCTGCAAGATTCAAACGAAATAACGGTAATCCACAAAAATCCACAAACTCTATCTAAATTAAAATAAAAATAACTAGTGTAACTATAAGACTATGTATTAAGTACAATATAAAATAACAATTATGTAAATAAAAAGGCAAACGCTTATCGCTTTTTCGGAGCCTGTAACTCACAGCTGTAATTTTTAAAGAGACAGTGACTACTGTTAATCTATTAATCCTTTGCTTTGTTCAAATTATATATTCGCATTGTTCAAAAAATATGGTTAGGATATATCTTTAAATGCTTTTACATGCTCATGGAATCTTTATAGATCATACTTCTTTGTACCAACATGATTTGTATGTTTTAAGGCTAATTTTATTGATCCAATTCTACTGTGAAAATGTCATATTCCTGTGGTAGTTGTTGTGTTACAGTTTTCTCTAGAAAGATTGATGCTGCTCCTACATGACATTAAAGATATCCAAGTATACTGAAAAAAAAGGTTACAAACTGGATGTAATGAACTGTATGTAACTGTCGGTAATTTTTGTCCAATATGGACTCTTTCCTCAAGGTGCAGGTGTACGTTTTGACGAGACTGTTTTCTTCTTTATTAGATAGTTTTCAATTAGAGACTGTTTAAGACAGAGGTCTATTTGCTCTTGGGTATGCTTGGTACATGGCTTTGTATTGTGGAAGAAAGGGGACTGACCACTTAAGATGCAATCAGTTTGTTGTCTGATGGATAACGGTGGCGAGATTCAGCATACAGGCTATGAATTTGTGAAGTTCATAGGCAATACAGATTGCTCTGTCATGCACTGAGTTTAGCCCGTGGAAGGCTCTCAGTCTGCAGGAGTCATACACTCGAACCCCATTATCTAGTTTAGATCTAACTAGTGCACAGTACAGATTTTACAATGTGTATCTATCTACTCCCCCTGTTGTAGCATATAGTGCTGAAGCAGGTTGTGTTTTTCAAGCATGCTGTTTGTAGGTGTTTGATATGTCCTAAGTTATTCTTCAATGTAACACACCAACCATATAACTGAAACTTTATTAAAATAGAAATAATATTATAATATAAGACCAGATGAAATTAAAATGATAAAATAAAATACACTGACTGTACAATAAAAGCAGTAAAATAATAAAATATAAAGAATAAAAGTGATAAAAACAACCATAGCTTTCAAAGGCGAGCACCTCCTTTATCAACAATAAGACTAATCATGGTACATCCTTAATAAGGATGTACCATGATTAACTAAGTCTTACTTTTTTTTAGAGGAGGCAGTCACCTCTCAACTGTATAACTGAAACTTTATTAAAATATTATTTCTATTTTAATAAAGTTTCAGTTATACGGTTGGTGTACAGGGGATCCTCATTATTCGAGGATAATTGGCTCCAGAAAATTCCACTTAAAACGGGGACCAATTTTTGTAATGTTTATTATTTAAATAAAACTAAATGCAACTAGGCATATTTTAAGACTAAGATTCTATATCTACATAATATCAGTGTAGATACAACATAGACAACTCTTAAAGAAAAATTTAAAAGCATCATTTCATCTGTATCTCATTTTATGCTCATCCTTCACAATGGGTTGTCCATGTATTGCACTACCTCAAATAAGTAACAATTCACTAATAGAGAAGATTGTTGTTTATTCTCAGTGGGTGCCACCACCCGGACAACACCATTTCAAAGCTAGTTGGCTTTTCATAGGTGGGTGGGCAGGTACCTTGGTATTGCAAGTGAAGCGTTACTTATTTGGGGTAGTGCAATACATGGGCAGCTGTGAAGGATAAGTAGATATGGTGTATCTACAGTGATATTATATAGTAATATTTATTATGTATTTGTACATAGTAAAAAATGGATGTAGGAACTGAAAAATTAGAAAATAATTTTTATTAGACATTTTTTATTATATGTTACACAATGTAAGGTTAAGTAAAGTTTATTGAAGTTACACTATTTTTTAGTTGTACGAAAAAAAAGAATGAATCCAGAGTTGTTTGTGTGTGTGTGTGTGTGTGTGTGTGTGTGTGTAAATAAAGTCTGTAATAAATTTTGCAGATATACCTCTACAGATAATCTAATGTATAAGAGAGTTAAACCAAAACAAACAAATCCTCTTTGTTTTGGTTTAACTCTCTTATACACCATTAGATTATCTGTAGAGGTGTATCTGCAAAATTTATTACAGACTTTATTTTGTTGTTCTTTGCATTTTTTGTTCCACAATGGTTTTGGGTATACTACAAATCATGTTGACGCTTCAGGAATTGCTTGTTCTGCCATACACGATATCTCGTCTGTAACCTATGTCACAGCTATTTCAAGTGGACAATCAAAGGATCTAAAGTTAATAATTTTTTATATTTCTCCCAGTTTTCTTTCTCAACTTTCCACCTTGTTATCCTACTGGGATAGCAGTTAGTATTTTTTATCATGGTGGTTATCACAGGGAAATAGTCACTCTTTAAAGGACCTTGAGTACTTCCCAAGTGAAGGTTGGGAGGAGTGCCGGGGAGCATATTGAGAAGTCAATCAGAGTGCTGGTGTTAGGAGGAATATCAACATATGTGATCCATTGTTTGGCAGTGTTAGATCGTTGTGGTTTAAAAATTTTTTAATTATCTGATTATAAACTGTTTATATTAGAACTTCTCCAGATTGGGTTATGCCCATTCAGGTCTCCAAAGAAACAGAGTGGTTGGGGTAATTGTGCAAGAAAGTCTTCATATTGTATGTCTCATTTCAGTGTTAAACATATTTTAAGACAGATACTAGCAGCTGTACAAACTGCTGTTTCTTCTAACAGGCTATTGAGATTAATAGGGCAAACTAGAATAAGCAGATTTACTAGTATAACAACTCCTTCCTGTGTTGTGTTTTCTCCTGTTCTGTCTCTGCTATAGATTTGTATAGTTTTTAACTGAATGATTGTCTGTTGTCTTGAGGTATGTCTGTTGTAGACAGAGAGAGATGGAAGCACACTTAGTTTGGAGGAAATGGATGTCATCGATATTTCTGCATAAACCTCGGCAGTACCACTGTATAAATGCATCCATTATTTAGTTTTATTTATGTTGTTGATATCCTTCCATAAAGCAGAGATTTTTCTGTTGTGTTTCAGGCTCTCTCTCTCTCTCTCTCTCTCTCTCTCTCTCTCTCTCTCTCTCTCTGGGAAATATGGTTTCTCAGCCTCCATTTCATCATCACAAAAATTTCTAACACCGAATCATGTGCTTGTTTTCTGTTTTCAACTACCATTTTGGTCTGTTGGTTGAATTCTGTTATGAGTTTCCTCTCTTCTTTTCGATTTTGAAGCAGAAGTAGTATCAGACGGAACAGTGATGAGTGTATTAGTTTCTTGCTCTTGAAATTGTTGTAGTGGCAAACTTAAGTTCTTGAACCTGAGAGGAGGAGGATGCTTTTTGTGGAATTAATATTTCTGTTTGTGTTGCAATTGATGGTTTGCCTATGTTGAAAATGCATTGTTTGGCTTTGCATTTTTGAACTGCCTTTTCTCTTTTCCAGATTTCACTTATTTCATATGTGTTCTTTTGAGCCACATGTGACACAAGCTGATGATTCTTGACATGCTATCTGCAATGTCCATATCTCTGACATTTATAACAGCTACCTGGGTTATGTATGTACTGCATTCTCACACGACAGTCTAACTATTCTACTTTAATGGGCACTGATTGTTTTGGTGAGTTGAAAGTCAGGATTATATTTCTTGTTTGGTTGATATTTCTTTATCTCCATATAGAAATTTGTTTCACACTAATGACACCCTGTTCTTTTACTTTGTCATGGTTTTCCTCCTTTGTGCCATCTAATAGATCTCCCAATGCAATCTGTTGACAGTTCTGTGGGAGTTACGATGATTGAGACCCCTCAAAGTTCGTAGTTTTTAGTAAGGTGGCTAAGCATTTCTTTGAGTTAGTCGAGCTAGTAAAATAAGTAATAGAAAGACTAAGAAAAGAAAGGTGAATTTCCTTTCTGGGCTCTTAATTGGTGCATTCAAAATAATACACTGAAATACATACTCTCAAAGTACAGCCACTCCCTGACTTACGTGATACTCTACTTTACGTACGTTTTTGCCAGACGGCGCAAGCTTAAAAAAAATCCATTAAAAAGGCCTTCGGAGTCAGGAACTCAATAATTCATTTTTAATGCCACTAAACTCTGACTCAAGACTGCATATATAACTTTATTTACAAAAAAATAAAATATCCTATAAAAATATAAAAGTATATTCAAAAACTGTTGGGTCCATTATTGTTTTCTGTATTTATAAATGATATTGATGATGGTATATCGGGCTTAATGTCCAAGTTTGCAGACGATACAAAGGTTGGCAGGGTTGTCAAGGACACTACTGACACTATGCTGCTGCAACAGGATCTGGAAAGGTTGAGCAGATGGGCAGAGGTGGCAAATGAAGTTTAACATTGACAAATGTAAAGTACTACACATGGGAAACAGCAACCCCAGAGCAACGTATCAACTCTGTGGTACTACACTGACAGTGGTAGAGAATGAAAGGGACTTTGGGGTGGTTGTGCAGGCAGATATGAAGTTCTCTGAGCAGTGCAGACGGGCTGCAAGAGTAGCTCATGGAGTATTGTCAATGATATACAGGAATTTTTCCAGCAGGGATAAGGAGGTGATTATTCCATTGTATAAGGCGATGGTCAGGCCACACCTAGAGTACTGTATACAGGTCTGGAGGCCTCATTTCAAGAAGGATGTAGAGCTGCTGGAACGAGTACAGAGAAGGGCAACAAGATTAGTGAATGGAACAAAGGGGTGCTCTTACGAAGAAAGGCTTAAGTTTTGCAAATTAGTGTCTGGAGACTAGGCACCAGCGAGGTGATCTGATAGAGGTGTATAAAGCCTTGAATGGTTTAAGCATGCTCAATGCTGATGGGATTCTTCCTCTAGCTCAGAAAAATCACCTGAGAGGGCATAAATTCAAATTGAGGAAAGACAGATGTAGGATAGACGTGCGGAAATTTGCCTTTAACCAGCGGGTGGTTGGTTGGTGGAACAGACTTCCATCCCTTGTGGTGGAGGTTGATAGCCTAAATAAGTTTAAGGCTCAGCTGGACAGGTATTTTGAACGAACAGAGGGGTGAAGTGGAAGTGGGTTTTTTTTTTTTTTTTTTTTTTTTTGGCTGATGCTGCATAAGCTTGCTTTCTTGCATCAAATGCCTCTACTAATGCTAATGCTAACTGCAATTAAAATAAAGTAAAATAAAAATGTACGTTACAAATAATAAAATCACTAAAAATGTTAAAATAAATTAAAACCACTATACAACAGCTTTCAGCAGCAATAACTGCATTGATTAGCTGAATTGGTTATGGGCTATCCAACAATACACACACACACCTAATTCTATCCCAGCAGGTCTGCGACGCCACTACGGCACATGAGCATTACTAACTTCCCCTACATTGAAACCGGAAATGGCTCGGAACCATTCTAAATCACTCATCCCTCCCTAAAATGAGGGACTCAAAAAGCGGATGAATTTGGCAACCCTTAACCCTATTAATGCTATATCATCTGGACGAATAAGAGCCTAGCCACTTCCGGTTCCAGAAACCTCTAGTTCTGTCGACAGCCAACACTCCTTTGGCTGTAATACCATGTCCCACATCCCAAACGTGTTCGGCTACAGCTGAGCTCCCATAATCCGCCGTCTTGATGGCTCTGTCACATTCACCTAGGCAATCACATAATCTACACTTTGTTTTCCCCACACTCTGGGCATTCAATCTCGTATATTTCGGATTGTATACGGTAGCCCTAGGCGTAAAAATGTCCCTATGACCCCTACTCATGTCCTTTAAACAACCCTTAATAATGCCCTGGGGATAGCCACACATCTTGAGATCAGCCGTAACTAGTCTAATCTCCTCATCCCTCTCCTCAGAGGAGGAACAATGTGACTCTACCTTTCCCATCAAAACCTTGACCACACTCTTCTTGTGGCCACCGGCCTGAGCTGATTTAAAGTGTGTGTATTGGGCGTGACACATAGGTTTTCTATTTCTTGTTTGGTTGATATTTCCTTATTTCCATATGGAAATTTGTTTCAAACTAATGACACCCTTTTCTTTTACTTTGTCATGGTTTTCCTCACTATGGTGTTTAGGAATATTATGTATCAGCAGGTCCGCGGAGTGGCCATGGGTTTGCTCATTTGTGCTGTTATAGCCAATTTGGCTATAGAAGAGTTTGAAAATAGGATGTTGATGAGCACCCCCCCCCCCCGGTACAGTGTGGAAGAGATATGTCGATGACACTTTTACGGTAATACAGTGGGGTCAGAATAATGAAGTGCTCAGTTGGCTGAATGATGGTTCACCCTATATTCAGTTTATTATGTAGGCAGAGGTGAAGGGGGTTCTGCCTTTCTTTGATGTGTATGTGTACAGGGAAGGCTGATGCCTGAGAACTAAGGTTTATAGAAAACCTATGTGTTGCGACCAATACACGCACTTTAAATCAGCTCAGGCTGGTGGCCACAAGAAGAGTGTGGTCAAGGTTTGGATGGGAAAAGTAGAGTCACATTGTTCCTCTTCTGAGGAGAGGGATGATGAGATTAGACTAGTTACAGCTGACCTCAAGATGTGTGGCTATCCCCAGGGCATTATCGAGGGTTGTTTAAAGGACATGAGTAGGGGTCATAGAGACATTTTTACGCCTAGGGCTACCGTATACAATCCCTACTAGCCAAGTATTTCAGAACCCGTTGCTCTTATTTTACGCTCGTGTCAGATACGCTGTGTGCAGCTTATTTGGAGACTTCACACAGTGGTGTCCAGGGCTAAAGATTCTATTGATACCAGCGAGGTCATATACAAGATTGAATGCCCAGAGTGTGGGGAGTGTTATGTGGGGGAAACGAAGTGTAGATTATGCAATCACACAGGTGAATATAATAGAGCCATCAAGACAGCGGATTTATGGCTGCTCAGCCGTAGCCGAACACGTTTAGGAAGTGGGACATGATATTTCAGCCAAAGGAGAGTTGGTTGTCGACAGAGCTAGGGGTTTCTAGAACTGGAAGTGGCTTGAGAGCTTACGAATATATTCATCCGGATGATATAGTATTAATAGGGATAAGGATTGCCACATTCATCTGCTTTTCAAGTCCCTCATTTTAGGGAGGGATGAGTGGTTTAGAATGATTCGTTCCCAAGCTACTTCCATTTCCAGTGTACAGGAAGTTACTAATGCTCATGTGCCATAGTGGTGTTGCAGACCTGCTTGGATAGAATTAGGTATAAATATATATATATATATATATATATATATATATTGTTGGATAACCCGTAACCATTTCAGCTAATCAATGCAGCTACTGCTGCCGACAGGTCTTGTATAGCGGTTTTAAGTTATTTTAGCCTTTTAGTGATTTTTAATGATTTTATTATTGTAACTTACATTTTTATTTTAACTGCAGTTTTTGAATATACTTTTATATTTTTATAGTATATTTTATTTTATTGTAAATAAAGCTATATAAGCAGTCTTGAGTCATGCAGTCTTTAGTGGCATTAAAAATGAATTTTAAAAATCGTGGAAATATATTTTGCATCCCGTAGGAATAAATGGAGGTATCGTGAAAATATCATATTGCGAACCCAATAACACATTGTTTTTTTTTTTTTGATAATTCGTTCCAAGACCTCAGAAGTTGAAATTTTTGCTATATAACTAAGCTATTTATCTCTCTAAAAGGTCATTTTTATAATGGAAATTGCACTACACTTTCATCATTATCATATGTTCCATTATAAGAATCGATTTTGAACACCTTTGTGATATTTTTCTAAAACACATTTCTGGAGGTCACTGCCATAAAACAGTAAAAACAATTTGCACTTTCTGGTTTATTGGGCTTCTCTGTTGGTGCAATCTATTATAAATGGGTAGCAAACTTGATCTTATTGCATTTACAATAATCCCAATAACTGAAATTGTGTGGGTTTTTATGTTATTAGAGTGAAATGTGTTCCCCCTTCACTGAAATTTTCAATCAAATAAAAAACATAAATAAATTTTCAGAATCTTTTCTTCATTCCTATTTACTTATTACAATGATGAGGGGGGAGCGACCAATGGAAAATGCAAATGCTGGCAGTGCTAGGGAATGAAACGAAAGAAAAATTGATTTAGAAATGAAGATGATTAATTAAGAAGTACGAAGCAGGACAAAATTTGTCATCTATTGCACAGAATTAGGTCTCACTGCTTCAACAGTGAATACTATTTTAAGGGACAGTGCGCATATAAAAGAATATGTTAAGGGATCAACGTATTTCACACCAGGATCAGTCCGCCCCAACAGTGATCACAAAACAGGATTCACGTGCTGTATCAAAGATGGAAAAGCTATTAATAATATGGATGGAAAATCAGATTCAGAAGCAAGTGCCCCTGAATCTAATGGCCATTCATTCAAGCAAGAAATATTTATCAAGACAACGATAAGTACAGCAAACCCATAGCCAAGTTCATGGCAAGCAACGGGTGGTTTTATAGTTTCAAGCATTGTGCTGGTTTCCAAAACATTAAAGTATGTGGTGAAGTTGCCAGTGCCGATTCTGCAGCTGCATAGGAATTTTGTGATGTGCTGGGATGAGAAATTTTGTGATCTAGCAACGATGCTCGAAAGGTAAAACTTGTTGATGTTATGCCTGGCTCCTCTCTCTTCTTGTAATTTTGTACACTTTTGTAATTTTTCCTGTGCATGAGATAAAAAAAATTGAATAAATAATTCTATTTACATGTTCGTTGAACATTTCTTTTTTGCTTCTATCAAATTCACATGCATATTTTCAAGTGCAGAAATGATTATTTAGGGAAATTCTGACTTATGCAGCCCTTACGTTAATCGGGGAGTGGCTGTATTCAAACTAAATTATAAAAAATATTAAACTAGTTCAGAAAAAACTGAAGAGAGAAAGCCAATTTAACTAACATAAATTAACTAACATATGGGATATAAAAAAAAAAAAAAAAAAAAAAGAGCGACTCGTTAGTCTTGAAAGCTACTGCCTGCTATTTATTATTATATATTTTATTATATTACATTAAACTGGGTTATCATTGTACGTATCTATTTCTCAACCATGGACCCCAGTACACCAGGCCCATTTGTTACTATATGGGATTGGATGATCTTGCCCACTATACTCAAAGATGTAAATTTTGCTGATTATTTCCTGAAGGAATATCCACATACTAATAAAGAACTGAAAGGTGAAATTATAGCAACTGTAGAGGGCACCCCTAAAAAAACACTTGCAGAATTTGAAACTTCATCTGACATCTGCAAACACTCTTGGATGCACAGGGATCACTTACTGAACATGCTTTTTCTTGAATAATGAACTTCAATATCCTACATGTTTAATGACACTAAACTGACCAATGCAAATACAGAAAATCATTCAAAACTGTTTTTTGCACATTTCTTTACAATTCAGTAAAATTTTGTGGGTTATTTCCAACGAAATCACCAGATTTTTTTTTTTTTTTTTTTAGGAGCATTAGCAACTAAGGCCATATTGCTCCGAGGATATGCGGTGGTCATTCCTTGACCTTTCCGCATCCTCCTTATTTGGTGGTCACGGGCTCGAATCTCGAATCCGCACTGCTGCTCCTGCCAACCTGGCTACGAAGGCACCAATCTCCAGATTAAGAAAATTTGTAGTTATATGATGTTTATTTTCTTGTCGTGGCTGCTGCACTATTGGCTCACCAAATGTAAGTCAGTAATACAGGGGCCACTGTAGAATATGACACACATGCCTTCCTGATCAGAACTACATAAGATACAGAAGAACAATGTTACCAGTACTCATTACGTTTAAGTTACTCTCCATAGGTGAGTTTCACAGATGATTTGATTCAATTTGGCAGAATAAGGATAAATTACATCCAAAGCATATTTAAAAACGTTATCTAAAATTATTTTATTTTATTATTTTTTTTCTATTAAAAGTTGTGCAGCACTAGGCTAAGCCAGATTACATTTATATATAACTGTTCTGACATGAACACAACTAAAGCACAAGTATTATTAACATGGTGTAAATGTGTTTATTCTCCCCTTTAACTAATCTTATTAGTTTTAAAAATAAAAATGAAGCAAAAGACACTAGTTGGCATCAATTTCCTCCCTGAAATAATTTTTACAGATTTTGGTGGGTTTGTTCGTTATTTGGTTTTTAGGAGCATTAGCAACTAAGGCCATATTGCTCCGGGATATGCAGTGGTCATTCCCTAACCTTTCCGCATTCTCCGTATTTGGTGGTGACGGGCTCGAACCCCGGTCTAATCAAGAAGCGTGTGCTACGCACTGCTGCTCCTTCCCACCTGGCTACGGAGTCACCAGATTTTGGTGGGAAATATGTTCAAAAACTGAGATGTGCTTAAAACGTTCTCATTACCATCAGTTTTCAAACACCTTAGGCTAACAACCTACAATCGACAACATTCAAGAATGTTCCAGAATGTTCTAGAATATTGTTACATGTAGAAGAAGTGTTGGAGTGTTTCAGGAAGGTACTAGAATTTCGAAAAAGTTCACTAGAAACTTTGTGAACCTTCTAGAAACTTCTCTACTGGTATATATGCAAGTGTGTTCAGCACCAAAGCATTTACTTTTTCAAAATTGTATGTATTTCAGAAAGCGTGTGGTGAATAAATTGAACAAGTGTTTTAGTGAATTAGTATTAGTACAGTCAGCCCTCATTAGCGAATCACTTTATGCTGATTCGCTATAACACTATAAAACGTTTCATCTGATGTAGTCAACAGCTTGATAATGAACAGCAAAGCAACATTAAACGTTTCCCATACAGACTTGAGAAATTTTCCCTCTCAGTGAAATTTTATCCCACGCTAATTTAATTGCAGTACAGTGACTTGTTACGTAGTTCCGAGATCAACATTTTAAAAAATTATCAAGTATATTGATTGTAATATTTGCATTATATGCATTTATCCCTAGTCTAGTCATCACTCAGTACAGTGTTAGACATAGTCCATAACAGACAGTTTACTAGAATATTGTATCATAATTAATGCAACGCAGTTACATTTTTCAACAGTTAATAATGGCGGATAAGAATGAAAAAGCAACAATGTCTGGGTGCAGAACAACGACTACAAAGGTAAGAAAAGGACTGAATTTGAAAATTAAATTAGACATTTCGAAGCGAATTAATTCTGGTCAACAACAAGTGGATGTGTGCAAAAATTTAGGCCTGGCAGTTTAACTGTAAGAACAATTAGAAAAAATAATTAATTTTAGCAGCGGGAAAGACAGCTGTTCCACTGCAATCAACTAAATTGGCTAGGCCAGCTATTATGATTGAAATGGAGAAACTTCTAAATAATTTTATTGAAGATAATATCCAATGCAGAATTCTTTTAAGTTAAATATTATTAAAGAAAAAGCGATTAGCCTATATGATGATCTGAAGAAAGCTCACCTCAAAAAAAAACATGTGGAACCATTTAAAGCTAGTAAGGGCTGGTTCGAAAGAATTAAAATCCAGGGAGAACAAACTTGTCTTTATCAAATACAGATCAAGGAGCTGAAACTTTCAAAAAAAAGAACATTGTTAAAATTATTGAAAAGGGGTATTATACTTCTCAACAAGTTTTTAACATAGATGAAACAGGACTTTTTGGAAACGAATGCCTCGAAATATTTCTGTTGAAAGAAGAAAACATGCCAGGCTTCAAAGTGGTGAAGGATCGGTTGACTTAATTGTTGGGTGGTAATGTTGCAGGGGATTTTAAATTAAAACCCCTTTTAGTTTACCAGGAAGAGGGCCAAAGTACATCCCAAAATCAACCAAAGATGCAAAAACTCGATAGCCCAGGGCCATCGGATTAATAAATTCATGATTTTAATCTTCGGTGACCATGTCAAAAATATAATGCGAATGACCAGGTAAGGTCATTAAGTGACCCCAGCAATAAATATTTTCTATTTACTACATATACGAAATAAAATGCAATACAAAGCTATATAAATGTTTATTAGTAGAAATAACACACAAAAAAAAAAAAATCAAACATAGTTGCTAAGTTAATTACTGGTAACGAAAAAGTTCTGTAATATTAACTAGTTTCAGTAGATATGCATTCCACTGAATTGAAATTAGTTGTTCTGATTATTGCATGATTGGCACATTGTTGACTTTATTACAGTGACATGATTCCTGCAAACTGATTACACTTACTACAATTTTTCAAGGTTTTCTTATCAAGGTTCCTGGGGCACTCAGTACAGCGACCTGTTTCATAGCAGTTCCGGGTGTTTTATTTTTCCCACATGATTTCTGTTTTTCCTCGGCATTCTGAGTTTCCAAAATCATACCAATAGCATTTTTTTTGTATTTGGTTTCAGAATGCACAGCTATTAGTGGTTTTACCAAATTCATTCCTAATTCTTCAAGGAATGGGTGTCTTCTAAAAGTTTTACCTACTTCTCTAGTAATCTTTGTATTTCTATGTGTACAGAACAAATCCATTGACTACTGCCAAATTCAGAATTTGGAAAAATATCACCAATGGCCAACGCTTAGTGTTACGGGAGCATGTATATTCTCCTACCATATAATCCAAAGCAACTACAGCCCCTTTGCACTTATTGTAGTCTAGTATCACTTAGGGTTTGAAATCAGTTGTTTCATCTGATATATTCAAATCAGTGCTGAGTTGATAGTAAGACTATGCTCCTAATTTTCTTAGGAACATTGGAAATCATCATGGCATCCTTAGCAAATACAGCATTAGTTAAGTGCACTGTACGGTTTATATTTGGGAGAAAATTCTTGAGGAACCTTCTTTTCAATTGAGCACCATTGTTCCGTTTAGTGTTTTACCCTGCTTCAATAATTCTTGTGCAAGAGATATAAAGAGGTTATCGGTGGTAACTCCATAATCTGAAGACCTACAAATCTAATACTACTCTCTTGCCCTGTTCCTTTTCGTATGCACCATCTATCATTCCAATATAAATTTGCATGTTCCAGCAATAAGAATCATCTACATTACATAAGGTCCATATCTTTAACCCATACCTGGTGGGTTTGGATTTCATATAAACATGAAATGGACACCAGCCAAGGAATGAGACAAGCTGCTCATCAATGAATAAGTCTCCGCCTGGAATATGCGCTTTTTTACGATTCAAAACAAACATGTGGAATATATCCTCAATCATTGCTAACTTACTCTCTTCTCGGCGTTGTGGTCTAGTCTCTATATTGTCAAATCTAATGAATCTGAGCAAATCCTTCATTGTAGTGTGCAGGAAAAAAAAAATCACACATAGCAATGCAGGATTTTTGTGGCTCCATAATTCTAGACCAGGTTCCTAACATGCTTTGAGCAATAATCAACAGGCCTATGAATTCTTTCATTTCTATATGACTTACTTCCTTCCATTCATCACTCAGAGAGATAGCTTTACAATTGGTTTCTTGAATAAGTACATCCAAAATTTCGTCAGTTGTGAATAAGTTGAATGCTTCTATGGGTGTCATAATCTTCTCACTATAACTTGTAAGTCTGGGTTTTTTGTTAAATATGTTTCTTGCAAGACGTCTTCTTGCAGATGGTTGGTTTTTTGACCACCAAGTGCCATCTTTAGTCAAAATTGTATTTGCAGAATTATTGTTTTCACTGCTGTCATCAGACAATTACCAGCATGTTCAGAATTATCGCTTTCACAGTCTTTGTCGGATGAATCGCTGTTTGTTTCCTTTAGCTTTGTGAAATGTCTTCCAGTAACCCATCATCTGACAATTCCTGTTCATCAGGAATATCCTCAAACTCTTCTTTACTAACTTTTCAAGTTTGGTTTCGGTGAGATACTTATGCGATATCATCTAACTACGGGCTGCCAAAATCAAGCACGCGAGAAATGTGCACAAATGAATAACTGAACTCTATAATGGTTCCCAATGTTATAACATTGACGGCCAGATGGGGGTCACTAGGTGACCCTAATCAAGAAATTATATTTTCCAAGTTAGGTATTTAATTTTTTAAGCAATTACCTCATAGAGATCTGGAAAAAGGTGAAAATTTGGCTAAAAAAATAATTAAGCCTCTAAGACATCAATTGAGAAAAAAATTGTAAAAAAAGTAGCGTTGGGGTCACATAGTGACCTCACCTGGTCATCAGAAGGTTAATTAGCATTTTAAGTTTAGTTTTGATACGTAATGTAGTTACTTACCACATCATTATATACATACGTAATGCAGAATATTTTATATGTACAAATTTTTGAATATTAAATACAGTCTGACCTTTCTTTTTGACCACCAAGTGGTCTCTTTAACAAACTTCCATATAGAGAAATTTTCTATGTAGCAAACTTTTTTGGTTTCCCCCTGGTCATTACATTGAAAATAGTTTCCGTATAACGAAGAAAATTTCTGTATAACAAAATAATTGAGACCTGTGGTACGCATTGTTTGCACCTCTGGCATTTGGGCAATGGAGCTGACTCTGTAGAAAGCACAAATTAAGAGCTAAAAGGATTAAGAATTAATCCCTTTAGCTTTTAATAGCTAAAGGCATTAATTCTATGAATTAAGAGCTAAAACATTTTACAATTTAATGGTGCCTGTAAAACCCTGCAGGAGGAAAAATGGCCAACCACTGCGCAGGATAGAAAAAGATGCAAAGTTCCAGGAGAGGCCTTTGCCCAGCAGCGGGTCAGCAATGGCTAAAAAAAAAAAAAAAAGTAAAACTTATACACTACTATACCGAGAGGTCCTGCTGGTCAGCTATCCACAGCCATTGGCAAAAATTAAAGCATATTCCCGACATGGGCATTGGCTCTGATCAACCTATTTTCTACTGTAAGCATCCTATTACAGAATTAGGAGAGAGTGATCTGGGAAATTCATCTGTTGTTTCGAAGAAATGAGTCATCCACACCTTCACTAAATTTCAGCTGTCTCTGTTTACATGGTAACTACAAGTGGTCCCTAATTTCAGCTTTGTTTTAACTGCTGTGCAAGTAATCTTACAGTGTCTAAGAGGAAATCCTTGAGTGTACTGTGAAAAATTGGAAGTGCTTTATAGTGTAGATTGGACCATTAAAAAAAAGAAAAAGAAAACGCTTTAAAATTTGGTACCCCTGCTAGTATTGTGTCACCCATTCTGAAAAACCATGTTTCGATTTTCAAACTGTTTGAGGAAACCAGACCCAGTCAGAACGTGCGAAATTATGCCTTTGGGAAGATGTAGATGAAGAAGTTTTTAAGTGGATGAAGTTTATTCGAGACCAAAACATGCCGATATCAAGACTATTAATAAAACAAAAGGCTATGGACTGCGCATCTTTTCTGGGACACAAAACCTTTCAAGCCGGTTCTGGTTGGATGAACAAATTTAAAGGGTGCCGTGGCTTATTCGAAAAAGTTATTTCTGATGAAAGTGGAGTTGCAATCAAAGAAGACATCATCATTCTTATCTTCCTGGTAATTTCCTTTTACTTCTGACTTGTTTTCTCTCTCTCTCTCTCAGGGTAACTCAAAATTTTTTTTTTGGCTAGTCAGCAAAAGCCTCAGGCTTCATTGCACCATACGGCTAATAATAATAATAATAATGACTGTACCCACTGGAAAGAAACAGTTTTGAAAAATATTGAGATTACAAATTACAAGTCCAAAGACATTCAACCTCGATGAAACAGGTCGATTTTTTTTAAATGTTTGCCGAACAAGACACTGACTTTTAAAGGTGATAAATGTGTAGGTGGTAAAAATAGTAGGGAGGGAATTACTCTTGGTTGCAAATATGACTGGTAATGAAAAACTGAAGCTTTTGGTAATAGGCAAAAGTAAAACAACCCTTACGTTTCAAAGGAGTAAAGTCGTTAGAGTTGGACTACAACAAAAAAACTTGAATGTTAAGCAAAATTTTTGAGCAGTGGATTTTAAATTTCAATAGAAAGATGACGAAAGAAAACAGAAAAATCGCGCTGAATGTCGACAACTGGCCTGCCCACCTTCATTCAGTAATTTCAAAATTTACAAGTGTGAAGCTTGTTTTCTTCTTTCTGAATAATTCATCTTAACCAGCCAGTGCCAGATTTACATATAAGCTAAACAAGCTACAGCTTAGGGCCTCACGTTCCAAGGGACCTCACTCTATCTTGAAAAAAATCCTTTTTTAATATTGTCACAGGTGAACAGTAAGGGAGAAGGGCCTCATACAATGTCATAGTTTAGGGCCACAACAAGTTTAAATCCGGCCATAACTGCAGCAATGGATGAAGGCATTACAAGAGTTTGAAAATGCACTACCGAAGGCTCATACTGAAAAAAAAAAATTATACTGAGAATAGAAACCAACCAACCTATAGATTCTGTTATTGATTTGTGGATGTGCTTATCAGAGTTGGTGAAGGTTAGGAGTCAAGATGTGACGGTACCAACGATTTAAGAATTGTTTTGCAAAATTGGGTTTTGCTAAAATGCTAACTAACAGAGATGAGTGGGATGAACTACTAGAAGATACTGAGAAATCTTAGAGTTCCAAGCGAGGTTTGATCAGTTGAGAAATTGTTCTTGACGAATTTTTAGGAGTTGATAATGATGTCATAGTAGCTGAATATCCTAGTGACTCTTAACATTTTGGAGCGTATTTAAAGAACTAGTGACAATATCAATGATGAGCTGGATGAAAATGAGGGCAATGTTAAATATTCCAAACAAGAAATGTTAGCAGCATTTGAAACTTTGCATCGAGGCCTTCAGTGGAAAGAAAATGTAGCAGAAAATATATCTCAGTGGTTAAAGTTTAAACAAATTCAAACATTTTTATGAACGGTGTACAGTAGAATCCGATGTACAGCAAAAAATAACCAAATATTTTAGACATAATTCTTAAAAGCATACTAATATATTTTGTGCATCATATACATAGTCATTTCTTAATACATATGTATTAATAAATTGTTTTAAAATGTTAGAAAATGTAACCATTCCCACTTATTTCTGATTGATTTCCCATCTTTTACTATATTTCTGAATTTACAGTATTTTTCATTGTTGAAAAGGTCATATTTCTTTATAACGAAATTTCTATATAACAAATTTTTTCAAGGGAATGATCGATTTCATTATATAAAGGTCTGACTGTATTTTGACCGAAATTTGTCTTTTTCACTACCATTTATTACTGATTAGGAAATATCCTATGGCATAGACTGCAACTCACAAATACCTTATAGGAATACAGCGCTCACTTAGTGCTCTGTTTTTCTGGAATGACTTATCAGCGTTAAGCGGGGGTCACCTGTATCACTAATGGCCATATGGTGCAAGGAAGCCTATGGCTTATGCTGCACCCACAAAAAAGATTAAAAAAAAGTAAAATAGTATATAAAATAATAATCAATAAATAATGAAAGAAAAGAAAAAAAAAACCTATGCATTTCCCTCCTCCAGTGTGTCCTTATCTCTACTAGCAAATGTTCAATAAATCATCGATAGGACAGCATGGGCCTTTCTTGCAACCTGTCTACAATACTCTGAGAACTTCATGTCTGGCCATATCATAATTCTCAAATCCCTTTGACTTTAGTTCAACTCCACCAAGTGTATAAATTATTTTGTGGTTACTGTTCTCCAGGTGTAAGACCTTGCACTTTGCTGGATTAAAGCATAGCTGCCACTTTTCTGAGCATCCCTGAAGTCTATTTAGGTCACTCTGAAGAAGCTCTTCTTAACAGTACTCATTAACTGCTCTACCGATCTTTACATTATCTGCAAATTTAGACATCACGCCCCTATCCCTTCATCTATGTCATTTAACACATTGACTGCCAAATACAAATTAACTCGTATTTGGCGATCTGGCCCAGGACGCCGCATATGAGTTAACTCGGACTGGTATGACTTGTCTTTCGGGTGCAGCTACGAGTATATTCGTAGCAAATATGATGGATAGTGGGATAAGAATGAAAAATCAACTATGGCATCAGAAAACAGAAAATTTATTCACAAATACATAAAGAAAAGGGCATTACTAAAAACTCCCGAAAATCATATAGTTTATTTTGTGATATTTCTTGAGACATTCTTCTACACAAAGAGCTGGCTTCTCTTGGCACACTGGACAATAATAACATGTTTAGCATCGTTTTTTATTTTTTGTATATACTCGACATAGCTTAGTCAGGTGTGGTTTTTTCCTAGTTGGTGATACGTATACCCTCTAAATAATGAATTGCTTGAGACATTCTTCTACACAAAGAGCTGGCTTCTCTTGGCACACTGGACAATAATAACATGTTTAGCATCGTTTTTTATTTTTTGTATATACTCGACATAGCTTAGTCAGGTGTGGTTTTTTCCTAGTTGGTGATACGTATACCCTCTAAATAATGAACTGCACATGCAGATGTAATTTTCTTTGGAACGTTTAGAATTTTATCTCCAATCAAAGATTCAATAAATGTTTCTCTGAATTTCAGACATTTTATGGTGGAACCCATAACTTGATGGAAAATGATGTATGTGTTATGTATATACAGGATGTCTCAAAAATATTAGTACAAACGTTTAGGGCAGGTAGGTAACATTTAAAGGAATGTAAATTGCATTGGAACCCATAACCGGAAACGTCACCGTAAGTCGGTAGACAGCACTGTTCATCAGTTCGTGAGAGGAAAAATTTCTGGTTTACTCATTCAAGCAGTAGTCGCCACACGAAGAGCATGCATCGATATACGAACTGTGAGCTGGCAGACATGCACCTAGTGTATGGATTAGCAGAGGGCAATGGACGAACCTCTCAACGAATTTATGGAGAACGCTTCCCAGACAGACAGACATGTACTGGACCACTGTTTCTTTACATTTGTGCATCAAAATTTGTGCGATCATGGGTCATTTAGATGTAACATGAGTAGTGCGGGCAGACCACGTTCAACACAAACTCCCGCCATGGAAGAAAGTGTGTTGAATGCCATCCAGAATAATCCTACTACCAGCACATGTGCCATTGCCTCTGCCTTAGAAGTGTCTCGTTGCAATGTACAGCGTGTCTGGCACGACGATTCCTTACACCCCTTTCATCTCCAAAGGGTTCAGTTACTGCTCCCCCAAGATCACCCTGCACGTGTGGCTTTTGAGCAGTGGTTTCTCCAAGAAAGTGTTCAAGACTTGAATTTTCCAGCCTATGTTTTGTTCACGGATGAGGCTTATTTCACTCGGGAAGGCTTATTCAAACGCCACAATGCTCATGTGTGGGCTCACGACAACCCACACGGTGTGCGCCCCAATGCGGCACAACATCGCTTCGCAATAAATGTGTGGGCAGATATGGTCGGTGACTGCTTAATCGGCCCATACCTGTTACCATCCCGCATGAACTCTGCTAAATATCGGATGTTTCTTGAACAAGTTCTACCAGTGTTACTTGATGATGTTCCAGCAAATGTGAGACGCAACATTTGGTTTCAACATGACGGGGCGCCTGCCCATTATGGAAGGTGTGTTCGTGACCATTTGAACAGGCTTTTTGGGCATCGATGGATTGGCGGTGGTGGACCCATTGCCTGGCCCCCATGCTCACCTGATTTATCGACCCTTGATTTCTTTCTGTGGGGGCCCTCAAATCTATCATGTATGAATCGCCTGTGGAGATGGAAATGGATCTCGTGGCGAGACTCATCTACGCTGCTGCTACTGTCAAAGAAACTCCAGGTGTGTTCGACCGTGTATGCCAATCCATGCTGCATCGGTGTCATGCATGCATCACGTCTCATGGTGGAACCTTCAGTTATCTGTTGTAACATCATGAAATGCATCCATCTTGTATTCCATTGTTAATATTATGTCAAATAAATGTTTGCCACTAATTACTGTCTTGTGTCATATCTGCTTCTTGTGCCTCTGCTACTACTTTCCCGTGACATTTCCGGTTATGGGTTCCTATGCGATTCACATTCCTTTAGATGTTACCTATCTCCCCTAAATGTTTGTACCAATATTTTTGAGACACCCTGTATATTTCTATAATATGTAATGCAAGTTTTTTTGGCCATCTGATGATTTTTTCTTAGTGCTGAATAATACGAGAGCATTTGATCCGATCGATCTATGCCAGACATTCTGCTATTGTAATGTCAAATTATGTTGGTTTTATCAAAATTTTTCCATTCATAGCGTATCTCGACCATTTCAACGTGTATGTTAGAAATAAGGTATGTTCGTGTCAGACGACACCTGGGATTTCTCCCATCTCCATGTGTGTTTGCTGTATCGAGGACAGTACACTGTCAAAGCCAGAGACTTGAAAGTGTGTGGGCCATGTCTGTGCAGTGTAATGTGTGTGTGCCCATTGTTTGTCTGGCTTATTGGCCACCAGGCCCCTAGTGAGGCCCGATGTTGCACATACCTCGCTACGTGTGTCCAGTATCACAATAAGTTGCTCTGACAGGTCCTGCCACCTAGTTTCCTGGGATTTCAGTGGCTAGGACCTAAAAAAAAAAAAAAAAAATTTAAGCATCTGATATTAATGCTTAATGGGATTGCTGTTAGGAAATCGCTGGTTGGGGGTTGAACGCTAGAGAGATGTGTTAAAAGGCCTAATAAGTCAAGGAAAATTTTGATGTTATTAAATTTAGACATGTGAGGCTATACGCTAGATAAAAGATAAAAGTGTTAGTTGTCTTAAAAATTTACACGAAACCAGAAGAATTTAGACGTTGATTAGAATTTGGCGGCATTTTTAAGGGGTGTACTCGTCGGTCGATTCATTTCAATGTGTATGTTAGAAATAAGGTTCGTGTCAGACGGCACCTGGGATTTCTCCCATCTCCACGAGTGTTCGCTGTATCGAGGACAGTACACTGTCAAGCCAGAGACTTGAAAGTGTGTGGGCCATGTCTGTGCAGTGTGATGTGTGTGCCCATTGTTTGTCCGGCTTATTGGCCACCAGGCCCCTGGTGGAGCCCGACGTTGCCCGTAACTCGCCACGTGTGTCCAGTATCACAAGAGTTGCTCTGACAGGTCCTGCCACCTAGTTTCCTGGGATTTCAGTGGCTAGGACCTAAAAAAAAAAAAAAAAATTTACGCGTCTGACATTAATGCTTAATGGGATTGCTGTTAGGAAATCGCTGGTTGGGGTTGAACGCAAGAGAGATGTGTTAAAAGGCCTAATAAGTCGGGCAAAAGTACATCACCAAGGGTGTCAAGACTAATACTCAAGATTTCTAAGAGGTACAAGCTAAAGGTTATAATGATTTATGCACCAACATCGAGCCATGATGATGAAGAGATTGAAGAAATGTACACCGAAATTGAGAGTCTTCTAGATGAGCAGAAAACCCACTATACTATTATTATGGGGGACTTCAATGCTAAGATCGGAAAAAGACAAAACAGCGCAGAAAGGGGAACTATAGGAAATTTTGGAATTGGTGAAAGAAATGAAAGAGGCGAAAGAATTGTGGAATTTGCAGAATCTCAAGGATTGTCAGTAATGAACACTTTTTTCAAGAAAAGGGTGTACAGAAAGTGGACATGGAAGAGTCCAAATGGAATAACTACTAATGAAATCGACTTCATCCTCACTAACACAAGATATATTGTGAATGATGTTACCGTCCAGAATATGGTAAACGTTGGAAGTGATCACAGAATGGTAAGATGTACACTTGATATAGATGTAGGAAGGGAAAGAAAAAAACTGACTCCAGTAAATAATACAAAGGTCTTTCAGATAACAGAAGAGGAGAAAAAGCAGTACGTACTGGAACTTAAGAACAAGTTTGAGCTTCTGCAGACAGCTGAAGACCAAGATATCGATGAGGAATATTACAACTTTCTGAAAGTGATAAAGCCCAAGAAACCTAGGAAAAAGAAATCCAAAGAAAGAAAAAATTAGTCAAGAAACACTTGTTATGATGAACCGAAGGCGACAAATGAAGAGCAAGATAAACACTGACAATGAAAAAATTGAGTATACTGAGTAATGCAAAGCCAATAGAAAGAGACTCAGAAAGGACATAAGAAGATTTAACACAAGAAAAGTAGAACAAGCATTAAGAGAAAGCAAAGGATTTAAATCAGCAGCCATGAGCAGTAATACAGAAAGACAAATGATACTGAAACTGAAGAATTGCGAAGGTGTACTTATAAACAGCAGAGAAGGCATAATTCAAATAGCAGAAGACTACTATAGAGAATTATACAAGGAGCAAGGGAATGATGCCAGCAGTGGGGAAGATGGATTGCAAAGTAGCAACACATACGACATACCCGATATTCTTCCTGATGAGGTAGAACATGCATTGAAGAAAATGAAGAATCAGAAAGCCCCGGGGGAAGATGAAGTTACTGTAGAGTTGTTAAAATTGGGAGGAAGAGACATAACACAAAAACTGGCAAGGCTCTTCACAAAGTGCATTAGAAAAGGTGTGACACCTAAGCAGTGGAATAATGCAATCATAGTTTTGCTGCATAAGAAAGGAGATAAATCAGAAATTGGAAATTACAGACCAATTAGCTTGTTAGCAACATCTACAAGTTGTTCACAAGGGTCATTACTAACAGATTAGAAAGAATACTTGATGAGAATCAACCGAAAGAGCAAGCTGGCTGTAGGACAGGATTCTCAACTATGGATCACCTTCAAGTAATATCACAGCTAATGGAGAAAGCAAATGAATATAAAACACCATTATGCCTGGCATTTGTGGATTATGAAAAGGCATTTGACTCCATACAGCATAAGGCAATGTTTCGTGCACTTCAAATACAAGGCATAGATACCCCACATATTATGATTTTGAAGAAAATATATGAGAGTGCTAACTCCTTCATTAGACTAGACAAGGACAGTAGGAAATTTAAAATTGAGAAAGGAGTTCGACAAGGAGACACTATCTCCGAAGCTGTTTACTGCTGCCCTTGAGGAAGCTTTCAGAAGATTAAACTGGTCGCAGAAAGGAGTCAATGTGAACGGAGAGTACCTAAACCATTTACGATTTGCAGATGACATTGTGGTCATAAGACAAGATCCCAAAGAATTAGAGGAAAATCTTAATCAGTTATGCATAGTTAGTAAGGATTTTGGATTAAAGATGAATATGGCTAAAACAAAAGTAATGATGAACAAGTATGCCACAGAAAGGGAAATAATGATTGAAGGAGCAGTAATTGAAAAGGTGGAGTCATACTTATCTGGGACAAGTTATTAGCTGTAATAATGATAAATGGCTGGAAGTCAAGAGAAGAATAGATTTTCGATTGATAGCATTCAGGAAATATAGTCACATACTGAAGAGCAATATCCCAGTTTGTCTGAAATGTAAAATAATGAACCAATGTATACTCCCCACCATGACTTATGGAAGTGAAACTTGGGCACTCACCAAAAGAATGGAAGAGAAGCTGAGAACTACACAGCGAAGAATGGAACGAATTATATGGGAATCAGACTGTTAGATAAGAAGAGAAACACATGGATTAGGCAGCAAACTCAAGTAAAGGACATTCTTATCAAAACTAAAGAACAAAAATGGTCTTAGGCAAGACACATAGCTCGAAGACATGATGGACAGATGGACTAAGAAAATAACAGAATGGTACCCAAGAGGAGCTAGAAGAAAACCTGGAAGACAAAGGTGGAGATGGATAGATGAAATTCATGAGTTTGTGGGTAGTAAATGGATGGCCAGTGCTCAAAACAGAAGGAACTGGAAAGTTGCTGGAGAGGCCTTCATCCTGCAGTGGATTGAAAATGGCTGATGATGATGATGTCGGGCAAAATTTTGATGTTATTAAATTTAGACATGTGAGGCTATACGCTAGATAAAAGATAATAGTGTTAATTGTCTTAAAGATTTACACGAAACCGGAAGTATTTAGACGTTGATTAGAATTTTCTGGCATTTTTAAGGAGGTGTACTTGGCGATTCATTAAGAGAGGGGGGGAGAGACTGAATGACTGGGGGGAAACAGATAGAAGAATTGGGACGATAGAGTAACATCCCCAAAGAGGTCAGTGGAGATGAGCTCCACACGGTGAAGTATAGGGGGAGGCAGGGAGGGGAGGAGACAGAGATCTGTCTTCTCCCTCCCTGCCTTGGGATGGGGTTTTAAAGGGAACAGGGTTAGAGTACCCAATTCAGATCGCCAATGGCGTGTTGGCAGCAAAGCCGCAGTATGTCTTTTTCGGTGATGGCTGTCATGTCCATACAGTGTCGAATCTGGTAAGAAGGTTAAGCTGCCCATCCTGGGGATGAGATATGTTAGCTGGCAGCGGTAACCCACCAGGCAAAGGGGTGGGAGAGAGAGACATTTACTTTATTCATAATTTGCATTCTCACTTTACTTGCATTCTTTTTTTTTTTTTTTATTACTTTTTTCTTATTTTAATTCCCCAAAGAGGTCAGTGGAGATAAGCTCCACCAGGCAAAGTATAGGGGGAGGCAGGAGGGGAGAAGACAAAGACCTGTTTCTCCTCCCCTGCCTTGGGATGGGGTTTTAAAGGGAACAGGGTTAGAGTACCCAATTCAAATCGCCAATGGCGATCTGAGGTCAGTGGATATGAGCTCCACCAACTGTGTTTAAATTAGAAATAAAAATCTACAATATCTTAATTCTGTTAGTATGTGCACATACCTCAACCGTACATGAAAAACATTGCGTTCTTGCCAAATAAGCCTGATAGCTTTTGTTACATTTGCAGATAAGTGGTAATTAAAATTTCAGCAGAACTCACTGTCGCAGCTTGTGAGAAAAGCCAATGAACTCTATTTGGATGTAAAGCCAGAGATCAAAAAAAGTATGGGTTACAAAGATTCCCTGTAGATCATGTTCAAGGACATTAACAGGCTGGCTTAGAGGTAGTCATAAATCGATGCCTTTTGCATGACCAATATTTCTGGCTTTTCTGGAAATCCCAGCATAAAGTAGAGTATCCCAACATACCTTCTGCTCTACGCCGGTTCCTCACGATGATACAATGCCAGTGCCAAAGCCGCCAGAAACTTATGGACTTGACTCTGATTTGGAAAAGGAGTCTCCAGAAGATGCAGAACCCAGAACAAGTAGAGATCCAGACTTTCCAACTCTTAATACTGCAAAGCCATATCTAATCATTCAGGCAGAATTGAACAATTTTGGTCAGAGATTTGGACTCTCCAAATTACTAGAATCACAACTTCAGCAGTGAAAATTTCTTCAAAAGGGTGTCAAAGTGTCTTTTTATAGGAAGAGGCCAATCGAAGATAATGACCTATTACTCCGTGGTGGTGCTTTAGTTTTTTGTAACAATGTCCAGGAATTAATGAAAGAGTTACACCTGGAGCACATCGCCAAGCAGTGGAGGCTTTTCATTGATTCATCCAAGGTCAGTTTGAAAACAGTTTTACTAAATAATGGAAATGAGTATCAAGCTATACTACTGGCCCATGCAGTTCACATGAAGGAAATGTACAAGAACCTACAGGTTCTTTTGCAAAAAATATGCTATCGAGAATACAAATGGAACAGCTATGCTGACCTAAAAGTGGTAGCTTTGGTGACTGTGGTTGATAAGATGGATACTAAATACTGCTGCTTTTTATGTGGGTGGGACAGCCAATGAAGGATTGTCATTACGGGGGGGGGGGGGGGATGGCCATACCATTCTGAAACTACATCAGGCCAGAAAAATGTAGCACATCCTCGTTTGGTGGATAAGTCTACCACAAAATCTATTACCTCCATTGCACATCAAGCTAGGTTTGATAAAAATATTTGTGATCGCAATGGACAAAAAGGAGAAGGATTTTCCTGTTTGAGGTAAAAGTTTCCCTTCAATCAGTGAGGTCAAGATAAAAGATGGAATTTTTGTGGGTCCTCAAATCAAACTGCTATTCCAAGATGAGGAATTCACTAAAAAATTTTACCAGGATATTTCTCAAATGGAAAAAAGATACAAGGGATAATGGAGTCCAAATAGGTTGTGAGACTATGGTTGGAATCTCACAGAGACAGTAATGGGCGATTATAAAAAGCAAAGAATGACAAGTGTTTTGTTATCAGATAAACATTTTTGTAAATAAAACAAGGTTAATAGACCCATTTTTCAGTATTTAGTACTGTATGTAATATTTTCTTAAAATATATGAAATTTTTTTACTAGAAACAGTTTCTGACTTTAATCCCTTCTCCCTCAAAATTGATGAGTGTTACATCAATATAGTTGCCATATTTGAATTCAGCATCATAAAATCAACTACAAATCACCCTGAATTTTAAAAGGGAGCAGAAAAATGTTTTTTTTTTGCCTAACTGGACAAGATGCCACTGATTTTTACATCTGTGTTTTTCAGCACATGCATATAATTATTTAGAATAGGCTTAACTCGATCCCATGTGTTTTCTGTTTGCACTATAATTAACAGAGATTTTTGAAATTTTCCATGAAAAGAAACCAGTTTTGTTATAGGTATTGGGTATTTCAAATCCATGGACCAAATAGAAGAGAAAGATATTACTAAAATTGTGAGTCTTGAAGGACCTACACAACATATTCTGTGTTACAAAACCTGTGTGAGAGATATTGTCAAAACCCCCAGTTTTTAAACACAGAACTTGAATAGGAAGCATGTTAAAAGAGAAAGTCGAACACTTGACGATAAAAGGCTGTAAATTAATTTCTATACTACTGTCTAGAAAGAAGTGCTAAAATGAAAGAGATTTCAGCTGTTTCAACTAATGTATGCCACTGAAGCAGGAGTACAGGGAGACTCGGAACACCTTCAACGCGATGTAAAAGACTGTCCTGGGAGCACTTGGTATCAATTCAATGGTTGGTAACTCTGACCCCTGGGGTGTCGTATTTAAGGTAACAACAAACGAAGTTATTCGCTCCACAAGTCCATGTGACCACCACCACCTGACAGCATTCAATTTCAAACATACTTGACTACTCTTTCAAATCGCCACCAGATAACAACTGTACTGAACAACAGCAACTTTGCCTCGACAATAACTATAACTCAACACTCGTGTAAGAGCCTTTCACCGCCGAGGATCTCTATGGCCATTGAGAGACTGAGAAATAACAAGTCAAGAGGCCTGAACATGCTCTAGCCCGAAATAATTAAAAAAGTTGCCGAAATCGCTCCGGAAACACTGCTAAACCTCTGCAACCATTGCCTGCTAAAGGGATGGTTCCCAACTGATTGGAAAACTGTGCCTATTCAGCTCATACTCAAAAATCCAACGAAACCGCACAATCAACCTGCCTCATACAGACCTATTGCTCTCCTCTCTGTGCTGAGTAAGGTCTTTGAGCAGCTCCTTAGACAGAGACTGGAAAACCACTACAATGCCATACAGCTACCCACACAAAATCAATTTGTATTCAGGCCTGGCATGTCTATGGTTGATGCACTGGAGACTATTACCAAAGCTGCCAACAATTGCACCCAGAAGTATCTCCTCAGCATCTCAGTCGACTTTGCTGGGGCGTTCAACATCTTATGGTAGCCGAGCGTTCTCGGACGGCTGAGACACACTGAGCTTCCAGGAAACCTCTACAACTGCATTGCCAGCTATCTCAGTGACAGGAGTATTGTGGTCCAGGCTCCCTTCTCTAGTGTGGAACGTCATGTCCTGCCTAACCTCCTCTGTAACCAAGTTACATAGGAGGTTAGGCAGGCGAAGGCAGATTACGAGAAATCCTTGGCAAAGGATGCGAAGAAAAACAGCAAAGAGTTCTTTACTTATGTAAACTCTAGAAGGAAGGGGATGAATCAGATTGGTCCACTTGATATCGATGGGTCAACTGTTGATGATCCTGCTCAGGTAGCTAACAAACTAAATGAATATTTTGCATTGACATTCACACATGAGGAGTTATTCAGCGAGGGGAATGCCAGAGGTGTATTCAACTCTGGCAGTAAGCTAGAGAATCTTGTAATAACTGAGAGTAAAGTGGAGGAGAAATTGTTGAAGATAAACACAAGAAAGGCACCTGGGGTGGATGGAATCTATCCAGTTATATTAAAGGAGGCAGCAATGGAAGTAAGCAAACCCTTAACCATAATTATGAGAGCTTCCTTGGACTCAGGGGAAGTACCCATGGACTGGAGATGTGCAAATGTGACCCCAATTCACAAAGGAGGATCAAAGGCTGACACAAGTAATTATAGACCTGTTAGTTTAACTTCTGTTCCAGGAAAATTAATGGAGGCACTGGCTAAAGAAGCACTGCAGGATCATCTAGACAAGACTTCAGTTATAGCTCGAACACAGCATGGTTTTGTTAAGGGGAAGTCTTGCCTGACCAATTTGATTGGATACTATGATGCAGCCACAAAAGAACTGGATGCAGGGAATAACTTTGATATTATATACTTGGATCTTAGAAAAGCTTTTGATACTGTTGCAGAAGGAAGACTGTTGTACAAATTGGAGCAGTGTGGCATTGGAGGCAAATTGCTGCTATGGATAAAAGGATGGTTGAGGGAGAGAAGGCAGAGAGTGGTAATCAATAGACACTGCTCATCGTGGACTAATGTTATTAGTGGAGTCCCTCAGGGTTCGGTGTTGGGTCCATTTCGGTATTTATAAATAATATTGATGATGGTATGTCAAGCTTAATGTCCAAGTTTATACAAAGGTTGGCAGGGTTGTTAAGGACACTACTGATGCTATGCTGCTGCAACAGGATCTGGAAAGATTGAGCAGATGGGCTGAGAGGTGGCAAATGAAGTTTAACATTGTCAAATGTAAAGTACTACATATGGGAAACAGCAACCCCAGAGCAACGTATCAACTCTGTGGTACTATACTGACAGTGGTAGAGAATGAAAAGGACCTGGGGGTAATTGTGCTGGCAGATATGAAGTTCTCTGAGTAGTGCAGACGGGCTGCAAGAGTAGCTCATGGTGTCTTATCAATGATATACAGGAATTTTTCTAGCAGGGAAAAGGAGGTGATTATTCCCTTGTATAAGGCAATGGTCAGGCCACACCTTGAGTACTGTATACAGGTCTGGAGGCCTCATTTCATGGAGGATGTAGAGCTGCTGGAACGAGTACAGAGAAGGGCAAAAAGATTATTGAATAGAACAAAGGGTTGCTCTTACGAAGAAAAGCTTAAGTTTTGCAAATTACAGTGTCTGGGCACCGGCGAGGTGATCTGATAGAGGTGTATAAAGCCTTGAATGGTTTGAGCATGCTCAATGCAGATGGGATTTTTCATCTTGCTCAGAATAATCACCTGAGAGGGCATAAATTCAAAATGAGGAAAGACAGATGTAGGATAGATGTGCGGAAATTTGTCTTTAGCCAGCGGGTAGTTTGTTGGTGGAACAGACTTCCATCCCTTGTTGTGTAAGTTTATAGTGTAAATAAATTTAAAGCTCAGCTGGACAGGTATTTCGAAGAACGGAGATGCCACTGATGAAGTGAAGGGGTGAAGTGGAAGGTTTTTTTTTTTTTTTTTTTTTTTTTTTGGCTGATGCTGCATAAGCTTGCTTTCTTGCATCATATGCCTCTACTAATGCTAATGCTAAATTCATTTCATCCCAAGAGACCTAGAGCAACAACTCCTGAAACTACCAGACCTATACAGCCTTTTCTAACTTTGCTCAGGGCCTCTTCATGAGGCGGAAAACCCTGCCACAACCTCAGAATCAGACTCAACCAGACAATGATATGGCCTAGCTAGCCATGTGTCAAGACCATACTTGCTTCACTGTACTGCAATCCCTGTAAAGACTTTCAATCTGCACAATAATTGTGCCTTCACAGTGCAGCCCCAACATCACCTCCATCTACCATGGCTGCCACTTTGGCTTTGCCTCCTGCCAAGTTGACTCACCACTGGAATGACTCCACCACCTAGGCAGGACCTGTCTATCCCAGGATTGACACTACTCGAATTTGACCTTATCAGACTGGACTCTACCAACTATGACCTCACGCAGCATTGCTGCCAATGCCACATGGCAATCCTGAACCTGTGGTCCCTTGCATGGGTTCAGGATCGGCCCTGTTTCTCCCCTTTTCTGCTGGTGGGGGAGTGACAGTCTCCCTGTCCTCCTCCTCTGCTGCCCCCTCTTTCCTTCTGGTGGTGCACGGGCTTGCCTCACTGATTTTGGGGTCATCTACTCTATCAACCCTATACTTCTGTCTCCTATCCCCCATCCTTCAGTCTCCCATTCCCCATCACTTAGTCTCACCCACCCCTCTAGCTTTCCAATTAGTGTTCATCCCATGTCAAAATTATCCTAGCCCTACACCCACAATTCTTAATTCCACACTGTATAACATAAACCCCTTTGGCCTGACCCAACCTCTAGCTCTCCCTTCCCCCTTTTTTCATTTCCTAGGCACTGAAACCTCAGGAAATTAGGCTGCAGGACCTGCCAGAGTACTTATTTAAAAATACTGATGTACCTGATCTGCCTCCATGGGGCTTAGTGTGGGCAACTTTGGACCTCAGCAGGGGTCAAGTGGCTAAATGGCCAGATGAACAACGGTACACAACACTACCCCCAACAATAACTATACACTTTTAAATCTCTGGCCTTTACAGCATACTGTAACACACGACAAGGTATACTACATGGAGATGAGGGAACCCCCTGGTGCCGTTAGACCTAAACACACTTTACACCTTTTGATTTCATCACTGAAAATTCCAGAAATATTTTAATAATCATGCAAACAGGAAAAATACAGGATCAAGATAAGCCTTTTCTCAACAATTATGTGCGTGTGCTGAAAAATATGGATTTAAATTTAGCAACATCTCTCACATCCAGTTGCATTGGCCAGATTAAGTTTTACTTTCACTAATATATTAGCTGTTGCAGTCAATTTTATGCATAGATTTTGAAAATTATTCTTGAAATTTAATATCACATCACAATTTCTACATATGGAATCTTGCTAGTATATTCACACTTAGCAAATTTTACACACAGTACAATGATTTTTGGAAGTATCGGTCCCATCCTCTTTTAATTATATGTATAGAGATCACATTTACGTTTGAGTCTTGCTTAGGACACAAATTTAGGGAGTACAATGTGTACAGACAGGACAGACAGGATAGGAAGGGTTATGCTGTTAGTTAAGAAACACAAAATCTAAGGAAGTGCATCCAGTTGACAGGGGTGGACAGTGCAATGTTGAGTCAGTTTTGGTGTGACAAAAACGAAGTTGAGAGTAGGAGTGTGTTATAGGCCTAATGACTCTAATGAGTACAACAAACAATTGTACAGAGAAATAGAATGGGCCAGTAAATCAGAATACCTAGCAGAATACAGAACAATCCTAACCATATAGCCAGCATTCTTGATCTTTTTCTTACAAACACCCCTCTAAGTACCTGGTTGAAGTGAGTGGTCCTTTAGGCACCTCAGATCACAACGTGGTGAGTATCACTTCTCCAATGGAGCCTTTATCTCATGGCTATTCCCAACCTCATGTGGTTTGATATTACAAGAATGCAAAATGGGATGACTTGCGAGATTTCTTTTCTTTGTTTCCTTTGTCAGATTACTATTTCAAAACTTCTGATGTCAGATCGTGTCAGTAAAATTATTCTTGTAGGAATGGAATCCTTTATTCCACACTCCACTTTAAAATCTCGTCCTTTACTTAAACCTTGGCTTTGCAATAAATGTGCTAAGGCTGTTCAAGAGAAGAATGTTGCATATCGTAATTGGCTTCTTTCTGCCTAAACCAAACCTTGCAACAATTGTAAAGCAGTTATTAATCACTAATGCTGGTGTCACCCAAGGTTCAGTTCTTTCCCCCCACTCTTTTCCTCTTGTATATAATTATCTTCTTCCATATATTCTTTTTATTCAGAAATGGCTGTGTATTAATGATGATGCTATTGCACTTAACATATGCATATTGAGGCTTTAGCCCTAAATGCATCTTAGTCTAAATACATCATACACGATCAGGCATTTCTCATATTGTGGAGTTATACTTCATAACTGTTTTGCCATCATTGCATCACTTTGGTACCTACTCACCCACCGAAGAAGGGCCAAATAGCCCTGAATCGGTGCCGTCTGGGTGGTGGTACCTATCTGAGAATAAGTAACATTAGTCTTCTCCTTAGGTGAAGCATTACTTATTCGTAGTAGTGCAATATCATGGCAACCGGTTGTAAAGGTATTCACAATATGAGATTTAACTTAAAACGATGCTGCCTTATAAATATTCTGACCTTCTTCCATTAACTGGAAATCCTATCCATAGTTTTGCCGATGATAGCACGTTGCATTCCACTTTCCAGTTCGAGAAACCTTGCCCTGCTCGATCAGTTTCAACTTCTAGAATATCTGCTACTGATTCCTTAAATGCCGATCTCCAGGTAATTCTCTAGTGGGTCAAAGACAACTTAGTTGATTTCAATCCTTCTAAAACTCAGTCCTGTCATATCTTGCAAAAAGGATTCTTCTGCTCCCATGCTTATATATTCGGTGACACTCCGATTTCTAGGCAAAATGATATATCTCTTTGGGGATTACCCTGCCTTCTAATCTGTCTTGGCACAAGCACATTACAAATACTGCTTCCTCTGCATCTAAAAAACTTGGTTTTCTCTATCGCTCTCGGTGTTACTTTTCTTCCAATCAGCTGTTCACTCTGTACAAATCGCAAATCAGCCCTACCATGGAATATTGTTCCCACACGTGGGGCAGTGCCCCCAAAACCTCTCTCAGGCGTTTAGATTCCATTCAGAAGAGGGCAGTTAGTTAATTAATGACTCATCTCTAACAAAGTCTCTTCACTTTCTGTCTCATAGACATTCTATTTCTGCTGCATGCCTTTTCTACAGATACTTCCAATGGCACTGTTCTTCTGAATTGGCTTCTATAATTCCCGCTCTCTCTCTTTCAAAACAGTCTGAACACGTGCTGCCACCAGCCAACATCCATTTACTGTCCAACTTCAAACTCACAGAACCAACTTTTCATCTTCCTCGTTTATTCATTCAACTGCTGTTTTCTGGAACAACCTTCCTTCATAAGTATTTTCTGAAAATTACGTTCTACAGAAGTTCAAGTCTAATGTCAACAAATATCTTCTTTCATCTTCTCAACCTCCAACCCATGCACGGTACCAAGTACTGTAAGTTCTAATACCTCTCGTGTTTGGGGTTTTCATAAAAAAATTAAAAAAAAAAAAAAAAAGATAAAATAGATGGAAAAGATGATTAAACCAACTATAGGTCTTGGTTTTTGGCCATTAACCTACGGTATTTGAAAACTAGTGGTGATAAGAACTTTATAAGCACATATGGGTTTTTTGAACATATTTCCTACGAGAATCTGTTGAAATTATTTCAGGGAGGAAATGATGCTGACCAGTGTTACTGATGCATCAGCTTTTTACACTTTATGACAGCTTATTTAACCGTTAAATCTGTCTTCATGCCACAGAATGTAGTTGTTGAAGTATGCAAGTTATTATGATTGGCATGTCACTTGCTGTTAGTCTAGATAATGGGAAATAATATTCAAAATTCTCAAATAATATAGGTGATGAAAAATGTCTAAAGTTCTGCAAAAGGAATTTAATTCTCAAAAAATAATTAAAAGTACATTTTCTTATTAAAATAATGTATTTTTTGCAGTTGTGTTCACAACAGATTGAAAATAACAGTGTTAAAAATCAAAAATTTAACAATTTTTAATTTTTACCAGTTTTATTTTCTTGAAATTAATTTTCTTTCTTGCTAATTTTTAAAATTATAGATTGAGTAACTTTTTAATCCATTTAATTTAAGTCATAGTGCACTTGATATCTTAAAACGCACACACACTCTCTTTGATTATTACCACTTACAGCAATTCAAAATGTAATATTTTTCAGAACTACCTTTTCTTTCCCTATCTATTTTCACTAACAGTGCCTGCTGTTTTTGTTCTTCATAACTGCATTTTTTTTGCTATTTCTGCTATTTGCCATCAATTTTTTGCAAAAAAAAAAAAAAAAAGATGGAACGAAAACTGTTATAGCAAGATAGATAGGGTCAAAACAAGTCAAAAAGATGGACTCATGTCATAAATATGAAGGGATGGCAGCTATGAGATGCTTAAAAATTAACATCACCTCTCTAGCCAAAGTAGTTGTCCTATAGTGACAAATGGGCCTGGAGTACTGGGGTCCATAGTTTCAAATACAGATATATATACACAGTTATGCCCAGTTAATTTATTAAAGTACAAATAAAATAAAATATAAGTACAAAATTCAGTAGCTTTCGGAACACGTGTCCCTTTATCAACTGACAAATTTGAATACATTACAAGCAAAGTGTGGCACGTTACTCATGCGTCATTGTTGTTGTCTCTAGGATGGGATCCCATCCTAGAGACAACCGTTTTATTGATGGATGATCACTGGCGTAAGGCAGCACACGTCCGTGCTACAACAATGACGCATGAGTAACGTGCCACACTTTGCTTGTAATGTATTCAAATTTGTCAGTTGATAAAGGGACACGTGTTCCGAAAGCTACTGAATTTTGTACTTATATTTTATTTTATTTGTACTTTAATAAATTAACTGGGCATAACTGTGTATATATATCTGTATTTAGTTGTCCTATGTTTTTCAGTATTTCCTTTCAATGCCACCACATTTCCAGATGGTTTTTGAGATGTGACAGAATCAATACTTTTATATTTTACAGGGTGTCTCAAAAATATTGGCACAAACATTTACGGGAGGTAGGTAACATCTAAAGGAATGTGAATCGCATAGGAACCCATAACCAGAAACGTCACCATAAGTCGGTACACAGCGCTGTTCATCAGTTCGCGAGAGGAAAAATTTCTGGTTTACTCCTTCAAGCAGTAGTCGCCGCAAGAAGAGCATGCATCGATATACGAACTGTGAGCTGGCAGACATGTCAACTCTGAACTCTGGATTAACAGAGGGCTCACACAGTGTGCGCTCCCATGCAGCACAACATCGCTTCGCAATAAATGTGTGGGCAGGTATGTTCGGTGACTGCTTAGTCGGCCCATACCTGTTATCATCCCGCATGAACTCCGCTAAATATCAGATCTTTCTTGAACAAGTTCTACCAGGGTTACTTTACGATGTTCCAGCAAATGTGAGATGCAACATTTGGTTTCAACACGACGGGGTGCCTGCCCATTATGGAAGGTGTGTTCGTGACCATTTGAACAGGTGTTTTGGGCGTCGATGGATTGGCCGTGGTGGACCTGTTACCTGGCCCCCACACTCACCTGATTTGTCGAGCCTTGATTTCTTTCTGTGGGGGGACCCTCAAATCTACAGTGTATGAATCGCCTGTGGAGACCGAAATGGATCTCGTGGCGAGACTCATCTGCACTGCTGCTACTGTCAAAGAAACTCCAGGTGTGTTCAACTGTGTCCACCAATCCATGCTGCGTCGGTGTCACGCATGCATTGCGTCTCATGGTGGAACCTTCGAGCATCTGTTGTAACATCATGAAATGCATCCATCTCGTACTCCATTGTTAATATTACGTCAAATAAATGTTTGCCACTAATTACTGTCTTCTGTCATATCTGCTTCTTGTGCCTCTGCTACTACTTTCCCATGACGTTTCCGGTTATTGGTTCCTATGCGATTCACATTGCTTTAGATGTTACCTACCTCCCCTAAACGTTTGTACCAATATTTTTGAGACACCCTGTATATTCTTGTCATATTAAGGTTCAAAATTAGACAAATAAGGCTTGATTATTTTATTAATGCTGTAATATAAGCTTCTGTTACAGAGCTCATAAATTCACTGGTATTACTTATTAAAAGATTTATATTAGGTGAAACCTGGAACACCTTGGAGTCTTTCCAATAATGAGAACTATGTAATTTAATTTATGAAATAAATGTTTTAATTTTATTTATGTACAACAAAACAAATTGTGTTGATTCTAAAGATAGAGTTACTACACTAAGAATTTATTTACTAGTTCTTATACTAAAACAATAGTTCCTAAGAATTATTTCAGATTGACAATTAAACTTACAGTTAGTGTATTTCCAATATATCTAATAGATATATGAGTATCACGGTCTACTCCTCTGAACTTAGCTTCACATCCAGCAATTTCAGTATGGGTACCATCCTGATCATGATCATAGTGAAGCGTACCATTATTTACCATAGCTGATATATATGGATGAGCATGCTATAAAATAAAAGGTGAAACATATTATTCAGAGATATTATAAAATCAGAGAGAACTACATGAAATTTATTTTTTTCTGTAAACACTTAATGTAAGATCTGATTATTATTGTTTTAGGATACGTAAAAATTTTATTGAAATAGTTTATACCTACCATATACCCTTCTGCATCACTTGATAATTTATATGCATCCCATGCAATTTTATTTCTCTGCCTGAAATCTCATTATTTCATCTGAAATCCATTCAGGTCTAAGCCTTGAACAATATTTCTTAGCTGGCATGAAAAGCCTAGTAGCTTCTACAATTACTTCCCTGAATGCTTCCCATTTACAATTTGCCTCTGGCAACATCATCAAGTTGGTCCCATTGCACCGAATTTAAAAACTGCCTGTGATCACAAGTTTCCCTCATGAAAGCAAAAGCCCTTCCCTTTACACTTGAGTAGTTATGCCACACAGTGGGTCTTTTACCTGCAGCAGATTCGTTGCTGATAATCAGATCAAGAGAACCGCTCTCTCTCTTGTTGTCCCTCTAACATGCTACTGTAGAAAACAGTCGTCAAGAAATCTACAAGTCTTGCTAGTGTGTGAGTGACCAACCCACAAGTTCCAGTCAATATCTGGAAAATTATCCTCAATTATAAGACATTCTGATTTACAGGCCCACTCTATTTTCCATATGGTAGTTTGTTATACTCAACACAGCCATTAGGACCATAACAAACTCCTAGTCTCATTTCCATTTTGCTAGTGTTTGTCATAACAAACTAGCTCAACATTGCACTGGCCACCTATGACGACCACGTCACAGACATAAAAGTGACATGATGTTTCTGGAATCCCTATGATGTCTGCATTTGATAACTTAATCAGTACTTCAAATTCATCAAATTTATTTACTATGCTCCTATCATTAGTATATATGCCATTATATATGCACCTGTTCTTACCCTTAGTTACCATAACACAGCCCATGCATTTATTTGTTCCATGATGATCCCAAACAGGGTTTGAAATACCTGAGAGCTTACTTTCCATGCTGCTACATGTTCCAAAAGAAGCAGTGCATGAATCACTTTAACTTCTATTAGTCTGTGTATTTCCCCAAGTTAACAGTTTTTTGACCCAACTATCACTGCCTTGATATCATCAGTAAATATTTTTGTGCCCTTTCTATTTAAGTGTATTCCATCCCGGTATAAACAGTCTCTCCTGTTAACAAGCACAGACACATTCAGAAAAATTCTACTCAATGTACCTTGCACAGTCTCTCTAGGAGCAAAATTATTGACATGGCTCTCTAACATGAATGACAATATTATCCTTAAAGGATGATGTCTGCTCTACAATGTCATCTACTTCTGCCCCTGGCAGACATACCCATATTGTAGACTTGTAACAAAGTATATTAATTGATCAGCATTTGACAAACAGTTGCCATGGTGCAAGTCCATGTATGCACTTACATTTCATGATATGAAACCCACAACATAAAATAGCATTATTAATGATGAAACTTACTTCCTAACCTTCAGTGATTAAATCACTGAAGAGTTCAAAGGACATCAAAATACCCAAAGAAACTAAACTTTCACTTCACTTCACTTCACACAACTTTCGTTGATCAAATCACTGAAAGTTGTGTGAGTTCAAAGGACATCAAAATACCCAAAGAAACTAAACAACTCTGAATCTCCTTGAAGAAGTGCACATCTCCTAGTGGATTACTGCTTAGTGGTTAATATAAGCTAATAAATCGGTCAACTACTGAGTGCCGGGCACTCAGGATGAAGGGTCTGTAGTAGGGCTTGCATAAAACCGAGAAATTTCAAAACTGAGTTTAACCGAAGTTTAGTCTTAAAACCGGTTTTAAAACCGATTTTCTCAGACTTAGGGAAAATAATTAAAAGCTTATAACACAGGTATTTATTTAACTTGGGTAGATTGTACAAATCGTAATCAAATCTTTTAAAACAAAATCTATCACCTCTTATAGTAAAAAAAAATAAAAAAATTAAAATGCTCCAAAAAAGTCACCAGCTTGAGATTATACAAAATTACAAATTGTATTCAAATCCTTTGAATAAAAACTATCTTCTTGTATAGTAAACAAAATAATAATAAGCCCTATAATAATAATAATAATAAATAAATAAAACAAATGCGAAAAAAAAACAGCTTGGGGAAATTACTTTACTATTTATTGCTCAGCTTTTTTCTGAAAATGATCCTTTAAAAATCACAGTATATTAAGCATTTTTCGTGATAGATTTGACTTTATTTTTGTGTTAAAGAGACCAGTGATCGAAAACACTCTCTCAGATTGGACGCTTGTTGGTTTAATGGTCAGCAGTGCTCTATAAACTTTCTCTAGCTTTTCACTTCTACTGCTAGTTGCCTCCAAAATTTTAAATTCTTTGCTGATTTCCAATTCACTCAGATATTTTGAAGGCTATTTATTTAATCTCTTTATTACACTATATTCTTCTAAAAAAACAGTTCGTTTATTTTCAGTTCTTCATTCAACGCTAAGACTCCTTCGGAATGTTTTGCAAATAATCTCTGATAAATCTCTTCAGCATGCTTTTTCAAAACTTGCTTGCTTGGAACATCAAAAGTTCTTGAACCTGAATCTTCTTTCCTAAACTTTTTGGGGTTGTGTAGATAGCTCAGCAAAGCCACAGTTTGGCAATTTTGTCTTGCATTGTAACACTGCAAAAGGCTTTGGTGAAACTTTAAAGCAAATGGGTTTTCTGTTGTATCAAGCTTAGCAAGCAGAAATTCTATTGAAGACTCTGCTTTAAGTAAGTCTGTATCTTCTGAGGTTATAGCCTTCAGAATCATTTCAACTGGTCACAAAGTTTCACATAGAAATTCAAGTGTTTTCCATTCATCGTCAGACACAGCTTCAGTTGACAGTAATGCACATAGAGCATTTGGAATGCAATTTTTCAATTTCAAAAATCTCTCAATCATATAGAATGTGCTATCCCATCTAGTCTTACAATCTAATATAAGTTTATGTTCTTTCCCATTAAATTTTGCTTTAACAAAATTTTGTAATATGTCATTTTTGGTAGGCGATTTTCGAAAAACCTTGCAAATTTTTCTGACTTTGTTAATAGTTTGTGCAATATTGGCCATTGGATTGAATAAATAAATGAGCTCATCGGTAAAGTCGGTTTGATAAAGCATGCCTTTCTGTCTTTCTTCAACTTCTTCATCATCACTACTTTCTTCATTATTTTCATTTTCTTCATTGTCTTTGGGAGACTCAGAGACTGTGGCACCATAATTGATTGCTTTTTCATAAAATACATCTATAACTGACAGATGTATACAATGGGCTATACATCGTTGATGATTAGGCGTAATTTTCTTGCCAAACTTAATCATCATTGCTGCTCCATCGGTGGTGCAGGCAACAATATCCTCATCCAAGTTCAAACAAAATTCCTTCAAGTGTCCATTCACAATTTGCTCAGTTCTTCTGCTATCAAGTGAACCATTAATCTCAATAAGACCTAACGACCAATGATTGTCTTTTGAATGCACATTTATATACCTTTTATTTTGTATAGACGTATATTCATCTAGAGTCAATGAATACCGTGCACCCAAAACCAATGAATTCTGAAATGCTGAATGAGTTCTTCTTTCTTAGTTTTATAATAATTCAGAATCATATTTTTAACTCCATTCACTGAGGCTGGTGGTAATTTATCGTATTTATTTCTCTGAAGGTGAAGGCTTGATTGTATAAACTCAATCTTGGCAATTGAATTAAAAGAAAATCCATCTAAAGCAACTAATTTTGAAATCTCTTCTTCCATAGATTTTTTAACGATAAAGTTTTCTGTTCTTACCATTTTTACTAGTAAAATAATAAGAGGAGTTTACCTCAATATAGTGCGTAGAACACTTCCATATGATACCCTCCAGAAATTAAAACGGAAAAAACGAAAAAATCAACAACTTACCGGTACATTAGAGTAAAATATAAATAATTAAATAATCAATTTAACACAATTCAAATCAATTTAAAACAATTAAAAATCAAATTAACGCAATTCAAAGAATCTAACGAAAATATTCAAAACGATTTTCCTTCCTGAAATTTCAGGCATAAAACAACTAACACTGGCGACACCGCGTAATATTGTTAAGCTTGCCTTAAAATCTCGATATTTGAATAAACAAAAATACCTTTCTCAGGTTAGGAAGCGTCACGATAAATTAAAAAACTATCTACATCCGAACGATTGGTCTGTATTGAAGACCTCCATAGATTTGCTACGAGAAGCACAGGCCTCAGAAATAAAAAACAGACACGTTAATAAGTTGCAAACATTATCGGATAGATCAAGACACGTTCATGCGAATTCTAACACATTGTCGCGGGCTTGCGACCAAGTTCATACGAGTTGGGTGACATCCCCCCCCACAGACACACAACGTGTTACCACAGAATATGTCAGCTAGTTCACGAGCACCCCCTCACCAATTATCCAACGAACAGACATATCAACGGGTTACAAATCTTTCCTCGTGTACACTATCACAGGACCAGATTTCACTTTTATCCAAAGGACTTAATTATAATTTGCCACCTCGAAAACTGCCTAAAAAACAATGCGTAATTGATATTGAATTTGGACTTCGAAATTTTCCACAAAAAGATGTATTTATTCAACAAGTTAACCAAGTAGTGAATAACATAAAAGGAACGCGACTTCCTAAATTGAATACACATGACAGTTCAGCTTTACGAGAACTTCGGGGAAATAAGGACATTATTATACAGAGGGCAGATAAAGGAGATACAGTGGTAATACTAGATAAACATGATTATATTAATAAGTTAGATTCAGTTGTGTCAGATACCTCCACTTATCGTGAAGTAGACCGGCACTGTTAACCAATTTGGTCAATCAATACAAATTAACCACGTATCGAAAAAACGACTACATTACTATGGTTCAGTTAAAGGAATCGAAGTCCAGAACATACAATATTCCTGCACTTTTCGGTCAGGTAAAATTACACAAGACTGGGTTTCCTATTCGACCTATTGTTTCCTACAGGAACTCGGCATTTTCATCCTTAGCCACACATGTATATAACATTATAAAACCCTTTAGACAGGTAATACAATTTGGGATTAAGAACTACGATACATTATTTAATCAGCTTAAAGACTGTAGACTCGGCGACAATGACACTTTATTCTCACTAGATGTTACCTCATTATATAGGAATGTAAACGTTGAACACACATTAGATATTATTTGGGATATGTTAAATAAAAACTCGACACCGATCAATTATACGAAGCTACCTATTAAGGAAATTTTTCACTTAATTAAACTGTTAGTTAAGGCTAACTACATCACCTTTCGAGACAAGGTATACAAACAAATTTTTGGATTACTAATGGGTTTGAGCCTGAGTAGCTTAATGTCAGATCTATCTCTCAACGATTGAGCAGATCCATTTGACACCTTTTCGAACCCGTATCACATACTATGGGAGGTATTTAGATGATGTTCTAGTTATTACCGATAGTAATACTATCCAAGACATTTTACATTCGTTTAATATTCATTCTAGACTCAAATTTACATTGGAAAGGGAGGATACGGATACTAAGTCATTAAACTTTCTAAATTTCACGCTTACCCGGGACTCAAATAAAATACAATTTAGCATCTATCGAAAACCTACAAACACCGGTATGCTTCTACATTATAATAGCTATCACCCGTTCACCTACAAAAGATCGATTATCTTTAATCAATTTCTTAATGCATATAAATATTCAACGACGGAATCTACTTTGGACTCAGAAATACAAATATTAACTAGCAGATTCTTAAACAGGGGTTATTCCATTACCACAATAAACCGAATTAGGGTACAAGCTAAGGATAGGATACAAAATACTACACCAATCAACAATAGTAATATCAAAAAATACTTTATTTCTGTCCCATATGTTGAACAGTGGCACAAACAGCTTAACAGATTCTTTAAAGATACCGAATTTAAAAAATTGTAGCTAGGCCAATACGGAAGTTACACACTATACTGAACAATCGCTCGGTTCTTTCAGCGTTCGCAACACAAATTAATGATCTGGTATACAACATTTCTTGCGGTGATTGCGACTCGTCTCATTAGGGTTCGACCCGATTTTCTCTTAATATTCGTGTAAATCAACATGAAGCCTCAGTTCGTGCTTCTCGTTCAGCAGCGTCAGAATTAGCCTTTCATGCCATTAACGAAATACATACTTTTTTATTTAACGAAGCCAAAATACTTAACGTTCAACGTAATTATACGCGACTATTAATTGCAGAAACCGTTGAAATTACATTACACGAGAATTCTGTTAATGTTCGGCGGCCATATTTGATCTCCGATGCGTGGACCTTTACACGCATGCGCGAAGACAAATAATCTCTATTTAAGTATCAGGTTTAACCCGATTCGGTAATTTTCATTCCTGTGATCACGATATACGGTCGAAAAGCGTTGCAGCTTCAGGAAGGAAAATCGTTTTGAATATTTTCGTTAGATTCTTTGAATTGCGTTAATTTGATTTTTAATTGTTTTAAATTGATTTGAATTGTGTTAAATTGATTATTTAATTATTTATATTTTACTCTAATGTACCGGTAAGTTGTCGATTTTTTCGTTTTAATTTCTGGAGGGTATCATACGGAAGTGTTCTACGCACTATATTGAGGTAAACTCCTCTTATTATTTTACTAATATTATTATCAACGTAGAACATATTGAGTAGTACAGCTCTGATTCATACTATCTAATTACCATTTTTATGGGAGGTTCACTGTTATCTTGTTTAATGTCAATCTGATGCATTTTCTTTAAATGCAACATCAAAGATGATGTAGATCCTCCAGATGACTTCATTATCTTCTGACATTTCGAACATTGTGCTTCATCTTTGCTTTTTCAAGCAAAATAATTCCATACATTTGATTTCATCTTAGACATTAAGAGTAATAAATATAAATATTTGAATTCGGTTTTAGAAGCTCGGTTTCGGTTTTAACAACTCAATATGAAAACCGGATTTAACCGGTTTATAAAACCGGTTTGCAAGCCCTAGTCTGTAGTCATGAATGGTCGTTAGTGTAGTATCTCAAATAGAGTGCTTTATGGTAACTGAAAAAATTTTCTAGTACCCCGGCTTGGCCTAAAACTGAGGAACTAACGAAAACTTTGTCTATTTGAGTCTTTCCAGTTGTTGTGAATGACAAGGGTGGGAGAAGCGATGCCAACTTCTTCCTGGAGAAGCGATTAAAGTCTTGGGGTGAAGCAACTGGCGGGTGAGGGCCATGCAAGACTCGCGCAGGTGACTCCCCACCACTACTGCCTCAACACTGGTTCTCTAAGTACCTCCTTGCCGGGACAACTGCAGCTTTGAAAAGTGTTAAAAAAAAATACTTCTCATCGCAAAATTTATAAATGACCTTTATAGAATTATTAACTAACTATTTAGCAACCTTTCTGTCACCAAAAGGAGAGTTAGTTATTACAAAGAAGTGTGCCATCAAAGTGCAAAAAATAATTGATTATTTTACACAAAAACTAAATGATAGATTTCAATTGGAATAGTTTTCCCTTGATAAGCATCGAATAAGGCATAGCTAATGTTTTAAATTTTTAGATTTTTAAGTTTTTAGCTCCATTAGGGATGGGGGAGACACAAAAATTACTCACATTTTCCTGTCTGGCACTGCCATTTTTAATTTTAAAAATATTATAAAATTATATTTTAAACCTACTCGTTGAGCTCTTTCCAACGGCATATAATAAGCTATAGATTGTTGGCAACATTTTTGTCGTCCCACATTTATCCCCCCCCCATTTCACAGACAAATTTTTGTCAACAATGATCAATATGGCATTATTTTGGTCCACTTCAGATTGTAAAATCTGAAGTCATTAGGTTGAGTGGTTCCAGAGATACAATGCTGTGACAGATGGATGGACGGACAGACAACCATGTGACATTATAAGGGTTCTTCGTTAGACTACAGAAACCATATTAAAATATGTGAATATAAGATCTTCACATATATTAATGTCACATTTCTTTAGTTTAAATTAGTGACAAACTATTGTGCAGAGGGAATTCACAAGGGGATTCAGAGTAAGTTTTGTTAATTTCATCATGTATTTTTAATTTTTTTCAAATTCATCAATATTAAACCATACATAAACCATGAGAAAGGCTATGTCCAGGAGATGTCTGCTGCCCAGTGCCCATTCCTGGGCACATGGGCAGTGGCAAATGATGAGAGAAAGCTAGCCCTTTTTCATATATTTTCCAAAATATACATGAAAAAAAATATGTATTTTCCAAAAATTAAAATATGCAGAAATTCAAGTTTAATGTCAACAAGTATCTTCTGATTTCTCAGCCTTCAACCCATGCATGTTAATAAGTACTGAAGCACACACTCACAAGGTGACAAACAAACTGACAGCAGATGGCTGCAGAACAAATGTGCAAAAATTTGCTTTCATCGAGAGGGTAACTGCTTGTTGGAACAAAAACTCTTATGTTCTTTTTTGAAAATGGATAGTTTGGATAAATTTAAGAAAGCATTAAACAAATTATTGGGGGAGGGGGAAAGTTTTTTTTTGTTTTTTCTTTTTGTTGATGTAAAAGCTTGCTTCCTTACATCCTTTTCCACTACTAATACATAACTGGATTCAATTTCTGGATCCAAATTCAAGAATTTCTTCTAACCCTTGTTAGTCTATGCAAGTTTTAGAAACTATCATAAATAAAAAATGGTTACTACTGCTTAAAAAGCACAGTTGATGGATGATAGCATGTCTCTTTAGTGTTTCGAAAGAACCTGTACATATACAGATGTAACTTTTTGCAGCACTGATAGACTGTTCAAAATATATATATACATGCATACTGCAAAAAAAATAATCGGACAGCTAGAAGCTAATATAGCTGCCACTAAGGGTAAATGAAAGATTGCTGGCAAGGAATAATTAACTCTGCAGTAGTGTCCCTAATTGCTAAAAACATAGCGGTGCTTTTTTTTTTTTTTTGTTTCGCACATGGCAAACTCTACACAGACTCAGGACTCACGTTTCATGGTCACTTGAAATGCTTATCAACCAAAGTCCGGAAGTAAGCCGCAATGATAAGACAAGTTAGCAGAGCAAACTGGGGACTAAAGCACAAAGCTCTTTCACTTATCTACAAAGCTATTTATGTCCCAATCATCGCTATGGTGCTAAAATCTGTTGTACGAAGCTTTCATTGGAGAGTAACAAGCGGAAACTGGATCTGATACGACTTATGCTCCTATCTATCTGCAGAGCATGGAGAACTGTCAGTACCCCAGCACCTCAGGTAATTACGGATTGCCTGCCGCTCTACCTCAAGGTCATCAGAAAACGGACTATTCTCATGCATAAAGAAAGGCATTCCAACACAGATACTCGACCTACAACTGGACCTAGCTGACATCACAAAGCAGGAACGAAGACAAGTTTGCAATCATCTACAAAGACTGGGGAACCACGCCCAAGGGAGAAATAACCAAATGTTTTCTCCCATATAAAAGTTCAACTTATCCTAAAGTCCCTCTCCCTGGTACTCACCTGGCCTACAAGTCACCTTTATCATAACTGGTCATGGTCCATTTAAACAGAAATTAACTGCCCTAGGTATTGAAATGGACATCCTCTGCCATTGTGGTGTTGTGGAGACATGGGGGTCACATCACATATGAATGTCAAACCTATGAAGATGACAGGCTTGGATTCTTCACTGAAGTTCAGGGGAGACCCCCGAGATTATGAGAGAATCCTACTCCAGGATGAAGATTCATACAAAGCTCTCACTAAATATGCCCAAGCTGTATTCACCACCTGAAGAAACAAGTTAGCAGAACTTGGAGCAGGGAAAACTTAGAGAACTTACAGGGAAATGCCAACAACCAGCCCCTGAGTGGAGTGGGATAGCCCCAAATGTTGACTCCGGCCTACGTGCTAACCCATAAGGGTAGGATTTCTTGCTGGCACCTCTGGTGCAGGATACAGCTGTAAACCTGCAAAAGGTAGGATGAACCATATGGTGTGGGATTGCTGGCACTCTCTTTAGTGAGTGCCAGCAATCCCACAACTGTTCCCTGTAACTTAATAATCCCATTCCCAAACCACCTAATTTGGGGTGGACAATTTCCCCTATCTGCCCACCCACTCCTTTTTCCTTCTAACCTTTCTACTTCTTTTACCTAGTGCCTCCTTTCAACAATTTTTTTTTTTTTTTTGGCCTCTGTCAGGAAGCTAAGGTGACCATGGCAGAGGCCGGCCAGCATATAATGGGCAGCCTAGCTCATCTCCCAGTGGTGAGCAATGCAGGGTCCCATAAGGGGCCCTGTGGCCAAGAAGCCAGAGACAACAACAGAACATAACCCTACTCTTACACAAACTACAGAGATTCTGTACTTCTTCACAAAGAACCATGGCACAGATGTGGAAAACCACTGGTGGCACCTCCCACAAAATACTAAGCCACTATTTCAACTTTTCTTAATGAATCACAATACTTATGCATTTTTTTTTTTTTTTTTTAGTTTTCAATAAGAAAAATTAAATATTTAAGAAATGTGTTTTGAACCTTTTATTTTCAAAAAAAAAAAAAAAAAAAATTTAATTCTGTGTAAAATTAAAAAACCTGTCACAGGCATAAAATATAAAGATAAAGCTATTAACTTCTTCCATTTACCAGTTTGAAAAACCATTAAATGTGCACATATCTTTTTACTTATTACATGTATAGATACTTTTTTTTAAAAAAAAATATATATACAGGGTGGCCATAATTAAAGTATTCCTAAGTAATAAGCGAAATGCCAACAAAATTAGTAAGCAAACTATTCAAGGCATGGGCAGAAGGATCCTATGAAAAAAAAAAAATTAGTTCCAAAATCTGCCAATAGGGGATAATATGGCACTGTACAAGAGGAAAGACATGACAAAGTACCAACAAATAAATAAGACAAACCTTAATGAAATTACAAATTTTTATTTGTGCTCTTTGCAAAAAAACAGAAAGAAACAACTAAACTGCTAGAGGAAATGGTTTCACAGCTTCAAACTCACTGACAGTTTACTCCCAATGGTTGATGATGTCACTGATGGTGGAGTTGGTTTTCGACGTGATTACCATTGTTCTGGACCTGAAATTGCATTCAATGCACAGTGTGCTTGATTGCAGAATGAAACATCTCTGGAATAATGTTCTGCACATGCAGCATTACATTGTCCTTTAGGACGGCCAGGTTAGAGACACTTCCTCTATAGACATTGACCTTGAGCTTTCCCCACAGCCAAAAATCAAACAGTGTAAGGTCAGGCGAACGTAGTGACCATGCAATGGGAAACAAATGACTAATGACTCTTTCTGCAATAAAGTGATGCCGGAGAAGCTGCTATACTGGTCGTGCGATATAAGGAGCGATATCGTGCGATATGATGTTGTACGACATCTTGCATAAAAATTGTCTCATCCAGGCATCCTCTTTGCTGCTGTTGAGGAATACTGAAACTGCTCAGCATGTGATGATATCTTTTTACTGTAACGGAACAGGTGGCTGCTCCTGCTGGGTGCAATTTCTCGAAAAAGTATGTCCCTAGGATGAAATTTGAAGTCATACCACACCAGATGGTGATTTTTGGCGAGTGCAATGGGATTTGCTGTATAGCATGCAATGCTTCTGAAGCCCATGTTCGGTAGTTTTGAACGTTGACAGTCCCATTGAGATAAACATGGGCCTCATTTCCCCAGAGAATGTTCCATGGCCAGGCATCATCCACTTCCATTCTAGCCAAAAACGTTAGAGCAAATGCCATTTATTTTTCAGGATCATTTCTTTGCAGCTACTGCTGATGGCAATATTTTTTTTTTTTTTTTTTGGTAGTTGTTGGCACATCGGCTTTTGTGGCCATAATGCACCTCCCAAGGTTTTTGCAGTACTTTTGATCCAAGCCCGAGGCGGGATTCGAACCCACGACCTTTGGCTTACCAGGCAGGCACTTTACCCACCCGGCTAGCCCGGTCGGCTCGTGTATGAATAACAGTGGATTAGTTTCCAAAGAATTTTCCACACAGTGGAATATGGGACATCCAATTGCCTCTCTACTCCCCGTGCACTGCTACTAGTTCTAGCAGCCGTATCCACGGATCGGTCGATGATAGCCGTTGCAACTTCCTCTGCTACCTGAGGTGAAACGGGCTTTCTTCATCTTCCAGTCTCAACAACAAAGGACCCAGTTTCCTCAAGTTAATCATCTTTCTAACTGCCACAGCTGATAAAAGACCCCGACTCTTACAGCGTCTAAATTCATGCAGAGTGGCTCCTGCATTGCATCCATTAACATAGAACTTTGCAATTAAAACGCAATCAGGCAGAGTGAGACGCATTGTTAACAGTAAACTTACAGAATACGCTTGCAATGTTTGTGTTGTGCCTTTATAGTCGGAGAAAATTAGAATTTTTAAATACGTCTGAACGTCAGTTTATTAGTGGGAGACAAACAAGTAACACGTCTACTTCCGATGGTTGATGGAACACATCGAGGCAGGCAAACACTTGTTAATTGGCTGTCAGACACTTAGCATGCAATTCAAATCTTTTTCAAATATCATATAAAAAAGATGGTGTTAGCTGGAAATTTGCATCACGTAAAGTAAAAAGTGGTATAATTTTTTCAAATTGCGGTAACTGAAAAATGTGTTAATCAAACTCGCATTATGCAAGGCCTGGCTGTATATATATTAAATGCTATTATTCACTTTATTTTCAAATTTTAAATTTATTTCATCATGAAGCATCTGAAATTTGATAAAGATGTCATTTGAACAAAATTTAAATGCAGGCGATTATTATTATTGAAAAATAAACGAATTTTTTTTCTTTTTTTTTGAAGTGAATGGTTTCTGATGGTTGTAAATTAGGTCTTCTGAAAGAAGTTTACAACCATCAGAAACCAATAATAATCATTAGGTCAAGTGGAACAATTTTATAAATTGAACTAAAACCAAATACATAATTCTAAACTTTACTACATTACTACAACTTAAAAGTAAAGCAAAGTGGTGGGGTGAACTTGCTGTGTGCAATCTATAACTGCAGTAAAATGATAAAAATTCAAAAACCATAGGTGGTAGATGATTCATCAACCAATGCAATACCACCACTTTGCTTATTGGAGGTTTAAAGTGATGAAACTCACATTTAGTCTCCATAGAAAAGTTTCTGGCATCCCTCCCATCTCCAACTCATGCATGTTACTACTAACACTACTAATTATAACACTAATAATACACTGTAATACTATCATATAATAGTAATACAATATTAATACTTACTAATACTAACAACTAGGCAGTAGATGACCCTTGTCAACTTATGCAATACCATGACTTTGCTTACTGGAGGCTTGAAATGTTGAAACCCATGTTTAGTCTCAAAGAGCAAAGTTCCCAGCATCCTGTCCCATCTCTTTCAACCCATACACGGTACTAAGTACTATAGGTTTTAATACCTTTTGTGCTTGGGGTTTCCATATAAAAAAATAATAATACTAATTAAGGGGTTTCGCCCACTGCTCGTTTTGCTCGACAACCCCTGCACATGCTTTTCTACATAAAATGTAGAGGTATGATAGAGTAAGTCAAATCTTTTCTATGTAAAGGATGCACTTGTCGAAACATACTGATCGATATCTAATCAGGAATTGGCCTATGTAATTATTTACTGTGGTTACATACATCACTTAGGAAAAGGCCCTTTGATTTGTGTTCCATAATGCATGAGGAATGTTGCATCCGAAAGAGCAGGACTAAAATATTTACAAAATACTAAACTATTTACAAATATACAAACTATATGGGGTCCCTTCATCGGCTGACATTACAATGGAACACTAAATGATACCGGGCATGATCATGCATTAGACAGTGAAGCATGTGCACAAGACCTGTGAAGGTTATGGAGGCCGTTGTCTTTCAATGGAAGACAACAATGCAATTATTTACCTGTGAATTTGTAGTGACATAACTGCCCTGCCCTCTTCTCCAATTGGATCCAATAAGTGACGTAATTACCCCACCCTCTTCTCCCATTGGCTCAAATAAATAGCACTAGGAGGAAAACTTTCTTAGTGTATAGAGATAAAAAAAAAAAAAGTAAAAATTTGTCTATATTTGCACAAAAAAAAAACAAAAAAAAAACAAAAAAAAAAAAAAAATCAAAATCTGATTTCGTCTTCAGCCAGCAATTAACTTGAGCTCATTATTTTCAAGTTACACCTCATGACTGCAGGACTGAGGACAACAGAAAAGATCAATGAATGTTTAGAATTTTCATAAATGACAAGTAAGAGGTAGTAAGGCACTCTCAGCTGTTCTAAAGTGATGTTAAACTAGTCAGACTCACATAAACGTTGATGACCAGCCATATAGAGCAGCTCACACTAAGTTACAAAATTTACTGAATAAGTGATAGTACAAAGAGAAAAATGTCATTATAATGTAAAGGAGACAGCATTTGTATCACTTTTTTTACACATTTGTCTTCCACAGTTTATTTTACTGCTTGAGCATTGTCTTCCACAGTTTATTTTACTGCTTGAGATGGATGACTTAAATAGAATCACACAGCATATTGCTCAATGTAATATGAATCCAGATGGCCTGAGATGCACGAATGTAATTTTTTTTTTTTTTTTTTTGTCATGGTATATTTGTGGAAGTATATTAATAGATCATGGCATTATATTTTCAAAAAACAAAACTGGTTGATAGCAATCCATTATTTATTAAGATCATAGCAACTGATATATTAAAATCAAGTGTAATCACAGAAAAAGTTTTCTAAGTAGTAAATAACCCTCAACTTTCTGCACAATACCACCACTTTTCTTATTGGATGCTTGTAGTGGAAAAAATTTCCTTTCCCCCAGAGAAAAGATTTGGCATCTCTTGTCATTCAGTAAAGGTCTAATCTGTAAATGTCATTCAGTTAGGTTTGGTTTTTTTTTTTAGGAGCATTAGCAACTAAGGCCATATTGCTCCGGGGATATGTGGTGGTCATTCTCTGACCTTTCCGCATCCTCCGTATTTGGTGGGCACAGGCTCGAACCCCGGTCTAATCAAGAAGCGTGTGCTACGCACTGCTGCTCCTGCCCACCTGGCTATGGAGGCGCTGAAA